>NC_142752.1:1540000-1745000 GCF_051943395.1 Hippocampus bargibanti
GAACGATCTAGGGAAATTCTGTGGGCTTTGTTCCTGTCCATGTAACAAGTAGGTAGTTGCTTGCCTAAACCGCCCGCACGCACGTTTCACTCGCCCGCCCTGTAACAAAATTTGAATTCTTCCATTCGTCCGTTTAACAACAATCGAACCATAAAATTTTTCTTCTCGGATCATGTTGAAACGCCCTTTGGTGTAGTTTCCTACAAGTCCACTAGAGGGTAGCGTTGGCTAGGATAAAAAGGGTAGCGTTAGCTAGGAAAAAAAAAAAGGCCAGAAGGCCTCGGTCTCGCCTACTCCAAATTGGATTGCTTCAAGAGACACTTATTTGAGGCTCCAGGGCCTGCAGAACTGACAGTGAAGGCGTCCAGGTCGATTTTGGACCCTGCTAACAAACAAACATTGTGATTGGTTCACGAAACACATTGTTTAATGTGAATATATCTTGATTTATTTATCGAGCTATCTCGATAGCTAGCTATTTGCTATCTAATTGCGATCTAATTGCGATCTAGCTCCCTGGCCGGTTCTCTAGCTAGCTATCTATTAGCTATATGGCTGGCTAGCTATATAGCTGGCTAGCTATATAGCTGGCTAGCTATTAGCTATCTATTGACTAGCCAGTTAGCTTTCTATCCATTTGAGTTACTTCCGGGTTGAGTGAACGCTGGCGCATGTGGCTGCCGCTTCTCACCCACAGAAAAACGTCTATTAGCAATCTGTCCAGCTGGCTAGCTATCTGTTAGTTGGGTAGCTGGTTATCTGTTAGCTATATATTAGCTATGTAGCTGGCTAGCTCTTAGCTATCTATCCGGTTAGCTAGCTATCTATTAGCTGGCTGGCTGGTTAGCTGGCTAGTTGTTAGCTATCTATTAGCTAGATAGCTAGCTGGCTGTCTAATAGCTATCCAGCTAACTTTTTATTTGAGTTATTCCGGCTTACATGAACGCTGGCGCGTGTGGCTGCCGCTGCTCCCCCACAGAAAACCGGATCCAGTGACTGTAAAGTGACCTTGAGAGTTTTGAAAGGCGCTTACAAATGAAATGTATTATTATTATTATTATGGTTATTATTATTACCTGTATAGCTATTTAGCTATCTCGATAGCTATCTAGCTATCTCGATAGCTATCTAGAGCTAGCTATATATTAGCTAGCTAGCTAGTTTGCCATCTATTTGAGGTACTTCCGGGCTGCTGCTCACCCACAGAAAAAAACTGAAGTGGCCTTGACAGTTTTGAAAGGCGCTTATAAATGATATGTATTATTATTATTATTGTTATTATATTTACAATGCCAGCCTTCACGAGGGGCTCACATTTTTTTTTGCATCCCGCCTGCTATGACTGCAAAACACGGAATGACACGCGAGCATGAATCTTGGAATGCTCATGCATGCACGACGACGCTATGCTAGCATTGCGGCATGGATCGTGGTTATGACGCCCATTATGACATGACAAAAAATATGATGATTATGGACATGTATGTACATTCATGGGAATTACGGTAATTGGGACGTAATGACGAACAGGAAGAAGAAAAAATATCGTCATACCCGACTTTTACAGTTAGCATCCATTTTTTTTCATGGAGTCCATCCCAGCCGTCTTCGGGCAGTAAGCAGGGTACACCCTGGACTGGTCGCCTGGCGGTCAAGACAAACAACCATTAGGGCTCAAAATCACACAAAGCAACAATTTAGAGTGCGCCATTAACCCGCCGTGGGTGTTTTTTGCGATCCGGGAGGAAACCGGAATACCCGGAGAAAAACCACGCGTAACCGGAATTGAATCCTGGACTTTTGCCACTGTGAGGGAAGGCGTGCTAACAGTCACGATTGTTGATTTAAACAAAAATTGGGGAGATTCGAGATGCTGGTCGAAATGAGACACCCCACAACGGCACAAAAATAATGAATACGCATGAGGTTTTACAATCACTAGTGGGGATTTACAAAACGCGGCGAGGCAAAAACACCACGATGGCACATCTTGTTAGCACAGCTTTATTTGTCGCTAAATCACTTCCTGTTTAGACGGTCGTTATCAGACCCCTCGCCGGTCATTGGGGGGGCGGGGTCAGGGGGGAGTGTCCAGGAATCGTACATAGAACGTCGTATGTTACTCTGTCAACCTCCTTCGGTTTTTTTGTTTTTAATGTTGTTGTTTTTAAAGCTTGTTCCCCCCCCCCCCCCCCCCCCGACCCCCGCAATGATGTGACAGTCCCGTCCACTGTCTGTCTTTTGTCTCACAGGACCTCGTCGTCTCTTTGTTAACTGTCACATTTGGACAACCAACCGTGGGGACAGAGGGGGGACCATAGGGGGGCGTTGTTTTGATTGCACTAAAAGATGGCGGCGACAGTTGGGACAGTCGCAACGGGTTATTGCTGCTAAAACGCACGCTAACTAGCGCAAAACTACAGCCGCTATGTCAAGTTAGCATGTGCAAGCTAACGCGTCACTCACATCCCAAACCTGACCAGTGCACGTCTGCTATGCTTTGCTTGAACCCGTCTAGTCACCCACGTGTAATACGCCCCCGCCGCCCCCCTCCATGCATGTAACTAACTAGTTTGACCGGGACGGACATACGGAAATGACATGGCGTAGCCTCGGAATGTCGCCTAAATGTTGTTCTACGTTCGCTTTCGCCGATCAGGATGAAAAGCGGGGCCAGCAAGGCCTGGGGAAACAACCAGGATGGGGTGGTCGCCAGTCAGCCAGCCCGTGTGGTGGATGAGCGTGAACAGATGGCCATTAGCGGGGGCTTCATTCGCAGGTGAGGGCCTTAGCTAGCTAGCTAGCTTTCGATCTGAGTTACTTCCGGGTTGAGTGAAGGTCTAGCTAGCTATCTGTTAGCTATCTATTAGCTAGCTAGCTTTCTATCCGTGTTACTTCCGGGTTGAGTGAAGGTCTAGCTAGCTATCTGTTAGCTATCTAGTTTTCTGTCCGAGTTACTTAGCTATCTATTAGCTCTCTTATTAGCTAGGTTTCTATCTGAGTTACTTCCAGGTTGAGTGAAGATCTAGCTAGCTATCTGTTAGCTATCTATTAGCTAGCTAGCTTTCTATCCGTGTTACTTCCGGGTTGAGTGAAGGTCTAGCTAGCTATCTGTTAGCTATCTAGATTTCTGTCCGAGTTACTTAGCTATCTATTAGCTCTCTTATTAGCTAGGTTTCTATCTGAGTTACTTCCAGGTTGAGTGAAGATCTAGCTAGCTATCTGTTAGCTATCTATTAGCTAGCTAGCTTTCTATCCGTGTTACTTCCGGGTTGAGTGAAGGTCTAACTAGCTATCTGTTAGCTATCTAGCTTTCTGTCCGAGTTACTTAGCTATCTATTAGCTCTCTTATTAGCTAGGTTTCTATCTGAGTTACTTCCAGGTTGAGTGAAGATCTAGCTAGCTATCTGTTAGCTATCTATTAGCTAGCTAGCTTTCTATCCGTGTTACTTCCGGGTTGAGTGAAGGTCTAGCTAGCTATCTGTTAGCTATCTAGTTTTCTGTCCGAGTTACTTAGCTATCTATTAGCTCTCTTATTAGCTAGGTTTCTATCTGAGTTACTTCCAGGTTGAGTGAAGATCTAGCTAGCTATCCGTTAGCTAGCTAGCTTTCTATCCGTGTTACTTCCGGGTTGAGTGAAGGTCTAGCTAGCTATCTGTTAGCTATCTAGTTTTCTGTCCGAGTTACTTAGCTATCTATTAGCTCTCTTATTAGCTAGGTTTCTATCTGAGTTACTTCCAGGTTGAGTGAAGATCTAGCTAGCTATCTGTTAGCTATCTATTAGCTAGCTAGCTTTCCATCCGTGTTACTTCCGGGTTGAGTGAAGATCTAGCTAGCTATCTGTTAGCTATCTAGCTTTCTGTCCGAGTTACTTAGCTATCTATTAGCTCTCTTATTAGCTAGGTTTCTATCTGAGTTACTTCCAGGTTGAGTGAAGATCTAGCTAGCTATCTGTTAGCTATCTATTAGCTAGCTAGCTTTCTATCCGAGTTACTTCCGGGTTGAGTGAACGCTGGCGCATGTGGCTGCCGCTGCTCACCCACAGAAAAACTTATCCTGTGACTGTAAAGTGACCTTGAGAGTTTTGAAAGGTGCTTATAAATCAAATGTATTCCTATTATTATTATTATGATCAGATCATTCTACTGAGATCGATTATGTGGAGTTACAATAACGAATGATATTCACCTTTCGGTCTTCAGGGTAACAGATGACGCCCGGGAAAATGAGATGGACGAGAACCTGGAGCAGGTGGGCGGGATCATCGGAAATCTTCGCCACATGGCCGTCGACATGGGCAACGAGATCGATACTCAGAATCGCCAGATCGACAGGATCATGGATAAGGTAACTGCGAAGGGGAAAGTATCGGTATTAGCAGTGATCATTTTATTTTGGTAAACATTATCGGGATTAGCCGTCATTTTATTTTGGTAAAAATTCTCAGTATTAGCTGTGATCATTTTATTTTTGTAAAAATTATCGGGATTAGCCATGATCATTTTATTTTGGTAAATGACTATATGAGGACAAACAAGCTAATTTACTTTTTAACGCTATTTTACAATAAACAAATACAATTTCTTCGGTCCCATTACAGCAAAAGTATCCTCAATAACAAACCATGTCTGCACTCAAACAAAGATGGTGACGAAAACTAGTCCGCCAGCCACCGTGGTGCTCCGTGCCTTTCCCGGAAACTAGTTTGTATACCAAGATTATATTCTCGCGAATTTAACGTCTGTAAGGCTAAAAGTTCGTTAGCTAAAGCGTTCCATAAACTGAGGTATCACTGTATCTCATATCTGGAACCACCTTGAAAAAAAAACACAATGAGCAGAAGCTACAGCGTTAGCAGCTACGCTAGCTCCATCGTCACTGAGATCATTTCCCCGCGAGTCGACGACAAAAACCTTACCTTCGTCCTCTTTGCGCCCCCTGCAGGCCGATTCCAACAAGACCAGGATCGACGAGGCCAACCAGAGGGCCACCAAGATGTTGGGCAGTGGCTAAATTGCCCCACGAGCCAACGCGCTTGCATCTCATGATCTTGACCTTCTCGGTTTGCACATATCCCCCCCCCCGCGACCTGACCCTCCCTTGTATATGTCGTTCTGCGTGTCGTCTGTCCAGCTTTTTCTTCGTAGAAAAAAAAGTGACGATTTCTTACATCATTCTCTCCAATGGCTGACTTCATTCATGGTGTGCTGTTTTTTTTCCTATGTTCGAGATACACGCACACAGATATAAGTACACCGCTATAAATGGCAAGTATATACCAGGAATGCGTTTTTATTTTGATTTTTTCTTCTTTTTTCCATATCTTAGCATCGTCTTTGTTAATCGGGTTTCACCTACGCTCTTTGTTATGAATCTTTTGCCACAGCGAGGGAAAATGGCGGTAAGACGGATAGACACGATCCGTCGATTTGAAGAAAATCGCAAAGGGCACTTCCTCATACCCCGTTTTCGCCCCTTTTCCGTTTTCGGGCGTCGCTATCAACCCGATGTTCTTTTTTTTTCTGTTTCGACAATCGGTGAAAAGGTTTCTTCAGCCGTCATCTGTACTTCTTTATAGGTGTCGGATGTTTCACCTAAGAAGCTTTGGCAGCAAACTAAAGTCTTACTGGTAGTTTCGGCCCTATATCTGTATATCTATATCTATATCTATATACATATATATATAGACGTCAGCAAACTAAAGTCTTACTGTTGTTTCGGCCCGAAATATAAATATATATAGGTCTGAAACTACCAGTAATACTTTAACTTGCTGCCAAAGCTTCTTAGCTAAGAGGCGAAACGTCCGACACCTTCAAAGAAGTACAGATGACGGCAGAAGAAACCTTTTCATTGATGGATGGACCATTCCTGTACAACTGAGAGCTTACACAGACGTGTTTTGACAATGTGCAACTTGGATTCTCTGTAGCTGTATTCGGCATTTGCATTCCGAGTGATGTGAATTGTGCGTTCTCTGCATGATAAAAAAAACTGTAGAATTTAGTCTTCTAAATAAAAACCCGTTGGAAAAAAAAAGGATGTATATAAAAATAAAAAAATAAAGAAAGGAAAAAACACAGCAGTAGCGACTTGACATAAAAAAAAACGCATGCTCAGTATTAGGACACAGTTGATGGTTCCATTCCCCACCCCTGCGAGTTTGCAATAGTGCCACTCTTACTGTCTTCATATATTTACCGACTGTGACCATCTTGTTGTAAAATAATGCAAAAAAAAAGGGATTAAAAAAAAAAGGGACGGAGATGATGAAAACAAAGGATTGTGGGTCGTATTGCACAAAAAAAATACAACGAGAAAATGTTTTTTTTATTTAAAAAAATCGATTATGCAGTTCCCGTGATGAGGATGTCGATTCCGTGCTGAAAGGAAGGATGAGCGGGTTGTGTATTGTAACATAGGTTTTGGATTGCTCTGAGTAACTCAAGAAATAAACGTTTGCAATTGTAAAGCAAAAGCGCATATTTCTGAGAGACCTTACTTTTTATAAGAAGACTGTATCTGTAAGTTTACCCCCACCACATCCCCCGTGTTGTTTGTTCTTGGTACAAAATTGAAAAAAAAAATATACAGGTGACATCCGACTTACGACGGAGTTTCGTTCCAACCAAATAGTCATAAGTCAAAATGGTCGTAAGTCAAAATCCATTCAAAAAGTTGAATAGAGACTCGGAGGCTAAATGACTCGCAAACTCCCCCCTTTGGCGGCATCACACGGTCGATTGCTGTGCGAGAGTGAGATGCCGGCTTAACGGTCATAAGTCAAAATGGTCGTAAGTCGAAGAAATCCATTCAAAATGTTGAATAGACTTGGAGGCTAAATAACTTGCAAACTCCCTTCCCCCCCCCCCCCTCTGGTGCCATCACATGATTGCTGTGCGAGAATGAGATGCTGGCTCAGCGGTCATAAGTCAAAATAGTTGTAAGTTGAAATCCATTCAAAATGTTGAATAGAGACTCGGAGGCTAAATAACTAGCAACCCCCCCGCTCTGGCGCCATCACGCAGTCGATTGCTGTGCGAGAGTTTGATGCTAGCTGGCTGGTCAAAATTGTTGTATGCGTTGCCGGCCTGCTAGCGCGTTGCGGTGCCAGGTGTAGAATTACATTTTTTAAAATAGGGTCTGGGGGTCATGGTCGGAAGTACGGGTGGTCGTAAGTCAAGCCGCTCATAAGTCGGATGTTACCTGTACAAAGAAACAAAACAAATGCCGCAAGCTACATCAACAATCAGGTCAAGTTCGTTTTTGTTGATGTGAAAGTCAACGTTACCACCCCCTGCTGGCTAACAATGTAACTACATTTAACATGAAATCTGGGGTTTCCGAACGCATCATCTGAACATTAAATGTAGCTGAATTAATTTTTTTAAAATAGGGTCTGGAGGTCGTAAGTATGGGTGGTCGTAAGTCGGATGTGACTTGTATAATAAATAACAAAACAACTACTGTATATGCTGAAAAAACAACAAAAAGAAAGAAAACATCTTTTTTTTGGGTTGCTTCTGTACTTTAGAGCTATGCATACCAACCCCCCCCCCAAAAAAAAAAATGTTCTTTCGTAATAGCCCCCCGCCCCAAAACGGGAATGACACAATAAGAGTCAAAATGTGAGATTGATGTCCTCAACGCATGTTCTATCAAAAGACTTCCCCTTTTTTCTCTGTATCTTGTCCGTGTGTCAAGTGGTGGCCATTTTTTGTAGCTAGCTGAATTGATTAAAAGTAATCAAACCTCCCTTCTCCTAAGTTCATTTATTGTTGTCTGCGACAATAGGGGGGAAAAAAAAAATGGCATCCCATAATGACTGATACAGGACGCCATATTGGATCCCTAATTAAATGTCCATTGGGTTTTTTTACGGAATGGCCGATCGAGCGATACCGTTAAATTCCTTATCGGGCGGCGTTGGGGGGGTTTCATATTCTCCATTTTAAGACACAGGTGTTCAAGTCAAGGCCCGAGGGCCAAATCTGGGCCGCCACCTCATTTTATTCGGCCCACGAAAGCAAATCAAGCTTGAAAAGAGCCATGATGCTAGCTAAAGTCCGAACCGAAATTTCAAATTACATGCCACAAATAACTCCGGGGAACGAGGGGAAATACTGCCATCTACTGGCAGGGAGGGTGAATTACAACTAGACACAATGCAGATTGTTTCTATTTTCTGTTTTTTTTCTTCAAAATTCTGTATGGAAACGGCACACAGGATGAAACAATTAAGATCTTAGACATTCATCGCTTCTTGGCAGGTTCTCACAGAGAACTTGAAGCCACGGTTATGAAGGCGGTCAATGAGCCGAGTGTTGTAGAAGGCGCTTCCCGGTGTGTAAACTCCTCCCCTGTTGAGCGGAGACACGGCAAAGATTGGGAAATAATATATATATTTTTTTATGATTTATTTTGAATGTGAAGGAGATATGACTGACCTCCTGGGAAGGGAGTGCTTTTCTTTCAGCAATGTTAGCGCTGCCTGTACCATTGCAATCACTGTGGCAGCGTAACCGGGCTCTAATTTAAAAGAATTAAAAATGAAATACATTTAAACTACAGTGACTGAACAATCAATTTAATAATAATAATAATACATTTCATTTCTAAGCGCCTTTCAAAACTCTCAAGGTCACAACCTCAACCCGGAAGTAACTCAAATAGATAGTAAGCTAGCTAACTAGCTAATAGATAGCCAATAGATAGCTAGATCGCCATATAGCTAATAGATCGCTAGTCAGCCAGCAAGATAGCTAATAGATAGCAAATAGATAGCCAGTCAGATAGCCATATAGCTAATAGATAGCTACCTAGATAGCTAATAGATAGCTAGCCAGATATCCATATAGCTAATAGATAGCTAGCTAGAAAGCTAAAATGTATCCAGTGACTGTAAAGTTACTTATTTTTACCTATAGTTATTATTATTATTATTATTATTATTATTATTATTATTATTATTATTAGCTAGCTAGCTAGCTAGCCAGATCGCCATATAGCTAGCTATCCAGCTTCAGTTATTGTTAAAGCGCTATGTAAACCAATATGTAAGTATTGCATTGTATTTTGTAGAGATGCCCCCATTTCAAACTCATATAACTCCAGACCCATATAACTTAGGAATTAACTTTTTTTTTATGATGAAAGAAGAGAGTCTAAAGTTTCTAACGCTGCATTGAATGTTTATGTCATCCTAAAACTCGATATTCTGTGGATTCCTGCAATTCCGTGAAAATGACAAAAACCCTGGCACTGGAGTGGACACATTTTTTGCACATCGCCTGGCAGTGAATGAGTTAATCATGCTCACAGTTGACAAGAATTCACAACATCCCTTGAACTTAAACCCCCTGGAGGCCAAGCAAAAAAAAATGTAACATTTGAAACAATAACGTATTGACCGCGGGATTACTAAACAAACGCCTTACCTGCTCCCTTGACCTCCGTGCAGATCTTGGCGTTAGGCGGCCCTCGTGAGGGGTCCGCAGCCTCGGAGTATCCCTTGCCGTAAAAGGTCAGGTTGAAGCAGGTGTCTTCGATCTGGTAAGTGAGAATTAGCATGAGGGGAAGACTGGAAGCAGCTCGACTCGATTGCTACATTTTTTTGCTAGCTTTCATTGTCTTCTGATGGATCTCCACAATAAAGATACACAGATAAAGTATTGATATATTCAATTCTTACCTGTTTCATTGTCGGGCCAGCCTTGGTGAATAATCCAAAGGAAAAGAAAGTGGGGAACTTTGGAGAAGACGGAGATCAAAGGTCAACGTCGAGTAATGTAAAGCGAAAATAATCCATCTGCAACGCTGAGTGAAAAATGTCTGTACCGTGGTGAGAAGTTTTCTTCCCAGGCTGAATTTGACCAAGATCCTGAAGATCAGCCCACCCCAAAAGAGCTTGGCAACTGACCAGAGACCGCCGATTCCAACGTAGGCGTAATACTGGATCTGTCGGGGGTGAAGAAAGAATAAAAAAACAAAAATGGACGTCAGAATAAGTCCTCTTTCAAAAAATGCTGGAGATCCACCAAACCAAACCGACATCATCGAAATGTGCCAGCGTGCCATGTTTACGCAAAAACACGAGGCAATGAATCGAAAAAAAAAACAAAAAAAACGCACGCATACTTGTGATTACGTTGTGAAAAGAATTCTCGGCTGTCAAAATAAATGCATAGAACATTTATAAATGCATAAATTGTACACATAAATACATTGTGTAAATACATTGAATGAATAAATTAACAAACTAATAAATAATAAATCGACAAATAAATACAGCAATGCATGTATTTATGTATGTTTATCTATATGAATTATTATTTATTTAATAAATATATACATTAGAGTGTTTATTTATTTATAAAATGTATTTACCTATACAATTTATTTATTCAATCTATTTATTGCATAATTGTTTTTATGTGTTTATTTAGTCATTCAATGTATTTATTTATTCAATCTATTTATTTATGAAATCCCTTTTTTCTATTTATTTATTCTATTACTTTTTTGTTTATTTACTCATTCATTTTTTACAATTTATACAATTTATTCATACAATATAGTTATTCTATTTATCTATACAATGTATTTATTTATTAAAATCTATATTTATATATTGATTCAATTACATGTTTTGATTATTTCGTTATCTATTTATTCATTTAATGTATTTATTTTTTCAATCTATTCTATTTATTTATACAATTTAGTTATTTATTTATTCAATCTATTTATTCTATTTATACAATTTATTTATTTATTAAATCTATTTATTCAATTAAACATTTTCTTTATTTGGTTATCTATTTGTTCATTCAATATATTGATTTATTCAATCTATTCTATTTATTTAGAAAGTTTATTCATTTATTAAATCGTTTTTTTCTATTTATTTATTCAATTATTACTTTTGTTTATTTATTTATTCGTTCCATTTATTTATAAAAATTATACAGTTTATGTATTTATTTAATCTATTGATTCCATTTATACAATCAATTTATTTTAGTTATTTATTCAATTAAATGTTTTATTTATTCGATCTACTTATTTATTTATTGGATTTATATATGGTTGTTTGTTTGTTTGTTTGTTTGTTTATCATATAAGCATCATTCAAATGTTTTCAAGTGACAGCCCCCCCCTCCCACAAAAAGGTGTATCAGAATTGAGGTTAACACTTACAGGTGAGCGAGATTCCTCCTGGTAAAGGTAACGCTGCGTTCTCTTGACCACAGAAGGGTCCGAACCCATAAAAGGAATGGCGTACTGCATGATCTCCCGACTAAAAAACACCAAACCTCTGCAAACATCCACACGCACGTTTGGCGTGAACAAAAATAAAACACGACCGGGAAAGAAGGAGAATTTTCCAGAATGGATCACCTGACCTGGCGCGAACTTTGGTTCCTACCACAGGGAGCTTCTTCAGGCCAGATTTTCTCCTTAGCCGGCGAAGGACGCCTCGATCGGCGAAGCCGTGCACGGCCGAGCACCAAGTGGCATCGTGTCCGCAAAAGCCCTGCAAAGGTTCCGATGTTCAGTGTTAGCGCGTCAGCGTAGTAGCTGCCCCAAAAAATCTCTTGTACATATCATTTTCTATCGACAGTGATACCTCGGTTTACGAACGCTTTAGCTAACGAACCTTTCGCGTTAAATTCGTGAGAATATAATCTTGGCATAGCAACTATTTTTCGGGAAACACACGGCGCGCCACAATGAGTGATGTGTCATTCGCGAACGAGCCGGTTCATGGAGCTCCTGAAATGGCAGCTGGCTTTTTTTCTTCTCTATTCCCCGCCCCCAGTCTTCGGTTAAAGCTACACGTGATTGGTCAAGATCCGTGGTAGAGGAGGGAGGGGACACACGCAGCAGTCAGCGGGGGGAGGGGTTACAGAAACACACACACACACACGAAAGGGAGATGACAGCGCTTGAAACAAAAAAACAAAAGTGAAATGGTGAGAAAATGGATAGAAAACACAGTGAAATTTGGACTCGTTTCAACTTTATTGATAGTTCAAAGGCAGAATGTAGACTGCAAGGTTAGAATAGCCCTTTAATCAGGCTCCACAAATAACCCGCACAAGCCATCTGTACAATTTGAAGAGAACATACAAGCAAGGGAACCAGCTATCAATGAAGTTTCTAGTGTGTCTGCCTGCATCTGTTGCAGTAACACAACTTCGAAGATGTACAACCTCGAGCTCCTTGAGACACTTTATACAAAAAGCTATCCATTCCATCAAGCATCAACGATCACCAAAAAGGTAAATAAAACGACTTTATTATACAGTAGTTTATTCCTTTAATTACAATACCATAGCACATTTATTATACATAAAATAAGGTATATTGTGTGTAGTTTTAAGGCTTATTTAGTTGAAAATTATGTTTTATGGGGACCTGGAAACGGATTATTCTCATTTTAATGGTTTCCTATGGGAAATTAATATTTGGAATACACACTTTTCGCCTTACACACACTTTCTGGGAACCAATTAAGTTCGTAAGCCGAGGTATCACTGTATTTATACGAGCGCTTGTCTTTTAAAAATCAATTTAGTGTTATTTACCTCAGGCCCACTGCTTATAGTGAGGAAACTCTCCACGGCTGTCAGCGTCCCTAAAATCACGAGAGGACATAATGATTAGCAAAATACAACAGAGATGTTGAATAAAAGCTTAATTAATAACAATAAAGAGCAAATTTCTCATGAAAACAAATCTAACCTTTAAAGTGCCTCTGAGTATAAACAATTCCCATATCTGCCGGGATGGAGTCAAAGCCACAGCTGCCAATTACGTACACCCCTCGGTCCAAAGCCTTTGTGTGGTACTCAAGCTGGATGCGCTCCAGGAACTGCAGAGATAAATATAATAAAGTATAGGTAGCATCCGAGTTACGACCGGGTTCCGTTCCAAAAAAACGGTCGTAAGTCAAACGGTCGTAAATCGAAAAGCATTCAAAATGGCCGACGCGAGGTTCATACGAAACAGTTATTGTGTATCCTCCTTTTGTGCAATGCTGTAATATTCTCTGTTAAGATAAATGAGGCATGCTGAATGTTGAGCGGATCTGGCAACGCAGCCACAACGCTACATATGGTCCTTTGACAGCAATTAAAAAAAATGTTTTCAATGCTGAGAAAAGCAGTTAATCTCTGTGCAACGGCAAATAAACATCCTACTTGTTCAACCTAAACAAGAAGGACCGTCTGGAGTTTTTATTTTAAATAAATTCATCACAAACACACTGCAAAGTTGCCACCGTAGTGGTTCCAACAGTATATATATACATTTTTTAAAAAGGGTCTAGCGGTCGTGGTCGTAAGTGCGGGTGGTCGTAACTCGCACCGGTCGTAAATCGGATGTTCCCTGTATTGATGAATACAGTAAAGTCTCGTTATATCGATATCGGATATATCGATAGTCCCGGTTATATCGATACTATATCTATGCACGCACGGAGAAAATTACATGCAAACAGGGTCGGATATATCGATAGTCCCGGTTATATCGATATTTTTTCGGACTCCCTTGAATATCGATATAACGAGACTTTACTGTATTTTTTTTAAAGGCACAGTTAAATTCTGAAGTTTGTATCTCAGCATTCACATCATGAGAGAAAAAAAACAACACCTGAGGCTCTCCGCAGATGTCGATGTAGTGAGCTCCATTTTCCACGCAGGCGGCAACCACCGGCTCGCCATAAAACCTGTACTGGAAGTAAAAACGAGCAAATCAAATTTCAACATGGATCGTTTTTTAATTCCATCGTGAATCGCAGTGTCATTCAATACTTACTGGACCGACGCAGTTGAGAATAACCACAGCCTGTTGGCACATCCGAGCCAGAGATTGTTTGCTGGATACATCGGCTGTAATGATGTCAATGTCTGTGTTCAATCCGGGCATGCCTGAAAAATGAAGAAATTGTCATTATCATGCTTATACTGTTTTGCAATGGGGGGGTACCATTGCAAAACACGGTCCCTGAAACTGCCTGGCTTTTCTCTGGGTACTCCAGTTTCCTCCCACTTTCCTAAACTATGTAAATTGTAGGTGGCGAGTGTGGGATACGGTTACCTCCACCCCAAGTACAATTATGTAGGTACGCTATAGTTCGCTATATTACACCGCGATTGTTTCTGTCCAGTGAACCGAGCGCACTCTGTACTCGCAGTTGTATATCATTGTATTTTTTGTGAATACGTCATGGTTTTGGGTGTGATTTTCCAAGCTATGCAGTTTATGATGACATATTACACGTTTCCCTCCATGCTGGTTCTTGAAATTTCTAAATACGACAACGAGAAAAGGGGGGAAAAATTATTGACGTTTACACTGTTTTTGCTAACACTACAGTTTATATAGGTGAGTAAATTGTATTTTTATAACTCATAGAAGTGGTAGAATATATATTTTTCTCCATAACTGCCAAGTTTCAAGCAAATAGAAGCATTAGCATATATATTTCTAGAGCTGGCAATTTTCTTTCCTCGTATTCAGTGACAGGAAAATCTGCCTCCATTCGATCTTTTGCTCATTTATATTTTGAATCTTTTCTTGTGTTTTCTGTTCTTGTTTAGAATTTCAAAAGCTTTCCTTACTCGTTAAGATCTGCCAAAAATTAAGAAAGTTATGATAGTTTAAACTGTAACAAAGAACTAGGTCACAGATTTTATTTTTTTTTTTAACAGCGTTATTACAGGCAGATAATCCCCTCATATTTCCAAAATTAAAAATTCCACTATTTCCTTATTATTTGTCATAGAACAATGATCTATACATCATTTGAAAGCTATTAAAATGCACTTTAATATGGTATTAGAAAATGTGTGATGAATTATTATTGACTAAGGTTGTCACATCCATAAATTTTGTCCGATCCCCTCTAACTAAACGCATACCCACCAAGCCTGTCTGCAGCATGCTTTAACGCCCCCTTCAGACGTTGTCCACTTCTCCCGGCCACGGCCCATGTTAGACGGTTTTCCGGAGTAGTTTCTGCGGCGTAACGGGCTACTTCTTCAACGACAAACTTGCCGGTAAAGCCCGAAGCACCAAAAACTACGATGTGGTAAGGTCTGTAGGATGTCACTGCCTCCATTGTGTGCTTCTGTAAAGTCGCTCCGGGTAACGTTACTTCCGGTTCTCACTTCGGTCGGCTTTCCTGAAAAAAAAAGTGTTTTTTTTTTAACCAAAAGCATAATATTTAGCTTTATCCACGGTTTTTCGTCAGTGACGAATTTGTGCTGTCATGTAAACATTTTCATGACGCATGAAGGACAACACCTTCGAGGTGCGGATGACATGTATTCGTCGCCACGTCTGAACACGTCAGCCATGTTGCATGTGTCATATACGAAATAAATAATGCAAGTCAATGGTCTGAATTTCATCAAGCAGCAACCCAACAATTGCATAAAGTTATTGGTATATAATAATACTTTAATTACTAAGCGCCTTTCAAAACTCTCAGTCACAGTCTCTTTAGTCACGGTTTATTTTGTGAGGGTGAACAGCGGCAGCCATTCGTGCCAGCGTTCACTCTACCCAGAAGTCACACAGCACTGATTTAGCTTGGAAGCACTTTTTTTAAATATATAGCCCATCATATAAGTAAAAATTCACCAGTTAATGGCACATTTTAATGAGATGGCTGTGAACTAAAATGTATTTTTGACACTGATTTGAATGAAACTTCCTGTTTTGTCAGTTTCCTGACGATTATTTTCATTTACCCGTAAAAGCTTGCACAATAGGGATTTTCCTATGCTTTGTAATTGTAAAACAGGCAAAAAATTAGTTAAAACATGTCCTGGATGCCTGATGCGGGTATGCACTTCCGTGTTGAAGAATAAAAACAGAACAATAAAATGGATTTTAAATAATCTTGAGTAATTTCTTTAAAAAACACCCACAAAACATCAATCCGAAATATATAGCCGCAATTATAGAACACAGAAAAGAGTCACTGTAACAAAGGATGAAGGTGATACAAATATGAGGAAACAATAACAATCAAGTGAAAGTTGCAAGAACCCTTTTTGAGGTAAAGATTGTCTAGGATAAAACGATCCACACAAGCACAAACGACAATCGGAACATTTCACAACTTGGCTGTTTTCTGAGATCAAAACTCCAAATTCCCCAGTCGTCACAAGCTCAAAATGTTCCTGTCTGTGATTTGAAAGTCCAAACTTCTCCAAACTTCACAACATGGCTTTTATGTCCCGTGAGGGAACCACCAATGTCCAAAACCTCGAAAGAAACTGCGCACGGTGGTCACATAGAAGTCGACGTTGCGAGTGAAGTCGGTGCAAATGTGTGACGAGGTGTCCACCAAGGAGCAGTAGAGGGCGGTTCCGCCTACGCTGATCACCACGGTGAACAGACACAGCAGGAACAGGATCAAGCAGGAATCTCCGCTCACCTCGTCTGCGTCGGAAATAACAAATTGAACTTTTTCTTTGGCTTTTATTGTGGTAATCGGTTGAGTGCATCAACTGAGATTTTAACATCAACCTTGTTCGATGGCGTCTTCCGGCTCACAGAAGTGGACTTTGCGTTTGGCCTTCGTCTTATTGTCCGTGTTGCTCGGGGGCGGCAGTCCATCCAGGGATGCTCTCCTCCTCTTCAAAATGGAGACCAGACCATCGGGGGACAGACTCTAAATTAGGAAGCACAAGCAAAAAATATAACTAATAATAATACATTTCATATATAAACACTTTCAAAACTGTCTTTAAAGTCACAGGATAAAGTTTTTCTGTGGGTGAGCAGCGGCAGCCACACGCACCAGCGTTCACTCAACCCGGACGTAACTCAAATAGATAGAAAGCTAGCTAGCTAGCCAGCAGATGGCTAATAACAGCTAGCTAGATAGCTAGCCAGCCAGCTATATCACTGTAAAGTGTCCTTGAGAGCTATAATCTTGGCTTCTCCATTAGCAGGGAGAGCAAGTTTTCAACAGCGCGCATGCGTGGGAACCGTGCGTATTTCTGTTCAGCAAGGAACGTTGAGGAGAAAGGGGCGTGGAACCAAGGTGAGCTTGTTTCCTTACCCCGTCGACGTAGCAAAGTCTGGCCAGGTCCGTTTCGGACGCCTGCGGGACTCCCGCCGGCCATTCCACCTTCACTTCTTCCTCTTCTTCCTCTTCCTCCTTCACTTCCTCATACGTCTTGGCGTGTTTGGGATGCTTGGGATGAAGCGTTTTGCACTTTATACTTCCCATTTCTTCCTCGAGGTTGTTTGCCATATCATGGTTGCATGCTGGAGATGCAAAATTTGTTTGTAATTTTTTTTCAAATAACTCCGGTCCATCGATGAGAAGGTTTCTTTAGCCGTCATCTGTACTTCTTTGAAGGTGTCGACCGAAACTAGCAGCAAATTTTAGTTAGCTGATGAAGCCTCTTGGATAAAAAGCGAAACGTCCGACACCTTCAATGAAGTACTGATGACAGCTGAAGAAACCTTTTCATCGATGGATCACTCCTGTATGACTGAGAGCTTACACCGTCTATCATTTTAGGTACTCTTTCATGTTTTATAATCACAGAAATCTCAAGACATTTTCATTCTTACCTTCTCCCTGATAAGGCGTTTCTATCTTGATTTGTCTTCCGAAATCGATTGGTGTGATGTGGTCACCCAGGGATGGGCTTTTGGTCCATGGGCAATAATGAGGGGAGGGGGAAGAAAAAAAAAACACATAAAAAGTCAGGAATGAAACAAAAGGTTGAATGATACGAGCTGAAAAAAATATGTGGTGCCAAACTAGTTCTTTCAAAGAACAGGTTTGCTTTTGCAAAAGCAAAGAGACAAGTAGGAGCTCATCTAGCATCCAAACGTCACTCCCTACATCGACTTTTACCAGTGGGCCATCAGGGCCTACAAGGCCTTCTCTGCTGGCCTAAAAATATCTGATATTTTGGGCAAAAAATATCTGATATTTTGTCCATGTATTCTTGTTAAATTCCAAATTATCTTTCAGCTTCCTTTCATTGTTTTTTTTCCCTGTTTTGCTGCTTCCAGATGTGTATGTTTCCGTATTTATTCATCTAACCAATCACATTTCAGCAACCATTTGTTACTAGGTTCATAAATCTATATATGTGGAAACCTTCAGAGTTTTCATAAATTATGATTAGCTAATCATATGAATGGCTAGTCACTAGCCAATCATAGTATCACTCGATGATAAGCGCATACTGGCCAGAGCTAGCACACTGTAGCATAAGCAAATATTTTGTTGTGTCGATTTAATCATGATTTTGTCAACCCACAATGGCTGAAGGAGAATAAATGGATTTGGTTACAGATTTACTGTTAAAGCCATTTTCAAGACGGACTTTTAATAATAATAATAATAATAATAATAATACATTTTATTTCAAGCTCCTTTCAAAGCTCTCAAGGACACTTTAGTCACAGACAAGCATAGATACAATAATAAAATACAATTATAAATAGAAAAAAGAGATTAAGCTACACAGAAAATGCATCTTTTCGAGAATAGATGGACATCATTAAGGTTGGATAGCTACTAAGCTAGCAAAAATAGCAAATATTGCAATTTTATGAGCTTATCATGAATCCACACATTCATAGTCAAAAGTCGAACAGTTTAATGACAGTATTTACTAGCCAACGGCACACTCTAGTGGACGTGCAGTAATATCACACCACTCTCAGCTGATTGGTCAGACATAGCACTACTGAAGGCCTAAGAATGACATGCACGGCTCGCCATTGACTTTTACCCAAGACGGCCTTGCGCTACAAATAAATCGTGATGTGTCATTAGCCTCTACTACGCAACTTAGCATTAGCATTGATTATACTTGTAGATCATTATTTAGCAGTTAGCGCCAAGGCCGCCATTGCTCTTCTTCTGGTGGTGGTGGAAGAAAGAGTGCGACGACTCACTTGAGATGCGTCCCGCAGATGTGCCTCAGGGTCTCGATGTGTTTCAGACCGATGTTGTCGGTTTCGGCTGGCAATCGCTTCTCAGCGTCCTTGGCTTTGCAACGGCTCTCTGCAAAAGAGCACAGGCACCAAAAATAATAATAATTTACCCCTTTCACAAAGTCGTCAGGTCGGAAAAAATGGCGCTTGCAAGTACCCCAGTTCTCCTGCAGGCCAGTGAGGTTGAAGAGCACACGTTCATGGTAGAGCTTCTCTAGCTGGAGAAGCTGGATGGCCAACTGGTCTGGGGACAGTGGTAGTTAAAGACGCTAAATAGGCAAAGAAATACACGAAACTGCATCGTCGGGTGCTCAAACTAAGACCCCGGGGGCCATTTGCGGCCCGGCGTCTATTTTTAAGTGGTCGCGGGAGAAAATACAACAAAAAAAAATAAAGACATTTGATGCAAGGTCAGTTAAAAATAGAAAGTGAAGAGGGTGTACTGTAGAACTTTTCCCGATATATTTTTGGCCCATATTCCCGTTTATATTTCAAACAAAAAAAAAATCTATTCTGCTAACTGCTGTTAAATTCTGTGAGACTTGGCCAAACCTGAACTTAAAATCACTTTAAAGAAAAGAAACAAACCAAAAAAAAGGACCTTCCCATAAAGTTACAAGAAACAAGATGTGTGACCCGACCCTTAATCAATAAATTAATCCCCCCCCCCCCCCCTTTTATGAAATATTGACGGCCGTCGAGTTCTTTGTATTTTCTCGAAAGGATACAGTCCTCTTGGAGTGAGCAGGCTTCTGCTATCTGCAATGAAAAACATGTTTAATGTACATATAGACAAATATTTTGTATTGATTTATTTTTACTCTTGAGAAAATAAATACAGTACATACATAAATAACCAAGTGAACAAATGAATAAATAAATAAATAAACAAGTACATAAATACATGAATACATAAATATAAAAATAAATAAATAACCACATGAAACAATATGAAGATACAAATAAATATATAAAATAAATAAATAAATAAATAAATACGTAAATACATGAATACATAAATATAAAAATAAAATACAAAGTATAAATAAATAACCACATGAAACAATTTGAAGATACAAATAAATAAATACAGTAAAGTCTCGTTATATCGATATCGGATATATCGAAATAGAAAATTACATGCAAACAGGGTCGGATAATAAATAAATAAATAAACAAATAAATAAATACGTAAATACATGAATACATAAATATAAAAATAAAAAGTATAAATAAATAACCACATGAAGCAATTTGAAGATACAAACAAATAAATACATAAAATAAATAAACCAAGTGAATAGATGAATAAAAGAAAGAAAAATAATATAAAATGAATATATATAAATAAATAAACCAAGTGAATAATTCAATAAATACACGAATAAATAAATAATATAAAAATAAATAACATAAAAAGTATAAATAACCATGTGAATATATAAATATACATGTATACATATAAATACACATTTACCCCCTTGCCACACAAACACCCACCTGGTGGAGCGAATGTGGCAGGAGTGTGTAGTCAGTGTTTTCTCCAAGAGACTGTAGAGAGGCCAGCAGCTCTGGGCTGAGGCTCGACGACTCTCCATATCTGGAGACACTTCCTGGAAACATGCCAGAGGGGAAAAAAAAAAGAAAACAAAAAAAACAAAAAAAAAAGAAAAAAAATACAACAACAAAAAATAACTATTAGACTCACCTGTTCTTACTCATGTCTAATTAATGATGTGAAGCCTTGCATGTTTGCCTTTCAGAAGCTTTGGCAACTGCAGGAAAAGAAATGCGGCGATGACGTCGCCGCCTCATGCGTGATGTCAGAGGGTGCGCGGCGAGGAAACACGGCCCTCGCGACGGGTGTCACAGAGGGATGATGCGCTCACACTAAAGTATGAGGCACGATGATGAACGCATGAATTTGAGGCCAGGAGGCCAGATTAGCATGGAGAGTGTCGATAGAGTCGACATCTGGGTGGATGGTTGGATGGATGGATGGGTCTGGGTGGATGGGTGGACGGATGGAGGGATGGATGGGTGTGTCTGGGTGGATGGATGGGTGCGTTTGGGTGGATTGATGGGTGGGTAGGCTTGGGTGGACGGATGGATGGATAGGTGGATGGCTCTGGGTAGATGGGTGTATAGGTGGACGGATGGCTCTAGGTGACTGAATTGATGGATGGATAGGTGGATGGGTGGGTCTTGAGTGGATGGATGGATGGATGGATGGATGGATGGATGGATGGCTCTGGGTAGATGAGTGGATAGATGGATGGATGGGTGTATAGGTGGACGGATGGCTCTAGGTGACTGAATTGATGGATGAATAGGTGGATGGGTGGGTCTGGGTGGATAGATGGATGGATGGGTGGATAGGTGGATGGATGGGCTTTGGGTGGATGGGTGGGTGGATGGATGGATATATGGATGGATAGGTGGATGCATGGATGGATGGATGGATCTGGGTAGCTGGAAGGATGGATGGGTCTGGGTGGATGGGTGGATGGATGGATGGATGGATAGTGACAGTTGGATAGATGGTTGGGTCTGGGTGGATGGGTGAATGAATAAATAGGTGGATGGATGGATGGAAGAATGGATATACTGTATATATGTAATACACAGTGCATTTTATATACAGTATATAATAGGCATGTCAAGAAAGAGCGAGGGAGAGACACAGAGAGCGAGCGAGATGAATCCCAAGTTGTATGACGCAGCTCTTACGTAACGCACTGTAGCATCGCACCCGCCAGCTGTTTGATACATTACAGGAAAGAAACCCAAGAGTACTTTTCCGCGGCTCATCCCGCTCAATTTAATGCCTCTGGTCGCCTGCTGCACTCTCATCCAAGGTAGCGTGACGATGACGCTGCTAAAAAAATGTACCACGTATTATCGATCCAATAGTCGCGCATGAATGAGAAACTGCCACATTTCGTTCATCACTAATGTGAATGAGGCTAGAAGACTAAAGCTCCTCAACTCACTTCAACATAAGTGTGGAGTATTTGTAGATACATCTTGTTACCTGTGTCATACTCGTGCCGAGTCACAGTTTTGGGACCTTTCAGCAGCCTGGCGTTCTCGTTACCCATCACCTCTGTCGCTACGGCTAGCTTTTTTTTCCCTTCATGTATTTTTCTTCAGGGGAGGGGGGAGGGGGGTCATCTCCGGCTCTGAGTGATGTGAGAAACGGGTGACGTCTTGGACGCTTTTCTCAGAGATTGGCGGAAGATGTGATTATTCCCAGTTAGCTGTTCAGAAGAAGAAGAAAAAAATAAGGGTGTTTTGTTGTTTTAGCATCCGTTGCCTTCTGCTCATCACGGCTAATCACCTGAACCCTCCCATCCCATGGGAAGCAAATCACAAGGTCCCGCAGGCCATTGTGCACGCTAAAAGCATGTCAACAACATCTCCCGCTTCCCGACTCCGAGCATTAGCGGAAAACGGATCATTCGAAGCGCATATGGAGTACTGATGGGAATAACGGCTCCTTTTACAGAGCCGGTTCTTTTGACTCTGCTCACATAAAAAAAGAGGCTCTTTCGGCTCCCAAATGGCTCCTCAGACTTTCTTTTTTTTGTTGCTTAATTTACTACCAAAAATATACAATACAGTATCATTTTTCAAATTGATGTGACTTTATATTCCTGTGTGTGTGTGTGTGTGTGTGTGTGTGTGTGTGTGTGTGTGTGTGTGTGTGTGTGTGTGTGTGTGTGTGTGTGTGTGTGTGTGTGTGTGTGTGTGTGTCTTCTACCACGGATTTTCATCAATCACGTGCGATTTTAACCGAAGGAGTTGTGGAATCGGCTCTATTTAGAGCCGGCTCCAGTCGTTCAATTCAAAGAGGCGTCTTTAAGAGCCGGTTCGTTCGTGAGTGACACATCGTAATAATAATAATGAGAAGAGTACATTTCATTTATAAGCACCTTTAACATTTCATTTATAAGCACCTTTAAAAACTCGCACGGTCACTTTACAGTTACTGGATCAGTTTTTCTGTGGGTGAGCAGCGGCAGCCCCATGCGCCAGCGTTCACTTAACCCGGAATAACTCAAATAAGTACAAAGCTAGCTAGCTAGCTAATATATAGCTAACAGATAGTCAGCTAGCTCATAGATAGCTAATAGATAGCCAGCTAATAGATAGCTCATAGACAGCCAGCCAACTAATAGATAGCTAGCTAGCTAGATAGCTAACAGATAGCCAGTCAGCCGGCAATAGATAGCCAGCCAACTAGCCAGCCTCAAATACAAAATTAATCGGAATAAAATAACCAATTTAAGAGGAAAATTGTCCAACGATATTATTAGCGTAAAAGTAGCACGGGCCGAATTACAGACCGAAGAGGGTCCCCTGACAGCCCACGGGCCATACCTTACGCATCCCAGCCTTCAGTTCTAAAGGTCTAAAAATGGCTATTTTCATGTAAAAAAATAACACAAATGCAATTTAGCGTCTTCACCAGAGGGTCCGCAAGCCGCGTTGTCGCTTATATAACTTCATGACACATCTGGGAGGATGAAGAAAAGCATCACGCGGAATACTCACCGCCAAGCGGCGCCTGACGCATCCTCTCCCGGAATAGAAAGCTGACGATTCCCAGCCGTCTTTTTTGGGATGCAGGTGCACATCAGGAGCCTCAGAGTCTTCTTTACACACTGCAGTTTGTGTTTATCCATCCATCCGGGGACTTTTCTGCCTTCGTCTCATGACGACGGCGGCGGTCTTCCCTTCCTTCACGCTATTGGTGTTTGTTTTATTTATTTATTTAGTCGTTTTTATTTTTAGTCACACACAGATCCGATGCTGCCCTCTTCTGGTGGAGATGTGGAGTCGCAGCAACGTGTGAGGGATTATCAGTGATACCTCAGTTTACTTTACGGTCTTAATTGGTTCCCAGAAAGTGTGTGTAAGGTGAAAAGTGTGTCTGCCAAACATTAATTTCCCATAGGAAACCATTAAAAATGAGAAAAATCCGTTTCCAGGTCCCCATAAAACATAAATGTCGACTAAATAAGACTTAAAACTACACAAAATACCTTATTTTATGTATAATAAATGTGCTCTTGTATTGTAATGAAAGAAATAAGCTGTACTGTATAATAAAGTCATTTTATTTACCTTTGTGATGGTCGTTGATGCAGTTGCCTCTTGATGATATCGGAGTGAAGTTGCTGTGCTTTCTCTGCTATAATACCCTCACTCACAATGTCCCCTGCTAGCTCCTTTTCGTTAATCCAAATCAACAAGTTTTTCAACCTCTTCTAGTGACTGAAACCGTTGCTCAGACAACACAGAAACAGCCTTAGCCACACGTAGCAATGGTCGACTTAGCATACTGGTACTGGGACGCTAGGTCACACAAACGTTTGTGTTTTTTGATGATTTCATTCTTCTGCTCGCCCGTCATTTTCTTTTGTGTCCTCTTTGGCTTAACACTAGCCTGTGGTGCGGTCTTTTTGAGGTCCCAAAAAAAGCAAACGTACTCCACTCGATAACAAACCACGTCTGCACTGATTTTACTGAAAGTGGATGTTGAAAACTAGTCCGCTAGCCATTGTGGCCCTCCGCGCGTTTCCTGAAAACTATTTCGTACGCCAAGATTATATTCTTGTGAATTTAATGGTCGTAAGGCGACCACATTTATTATACATAAAATAAGGTATATTTTGTGTAGTTTTAAGGCTTATTTAGTAGAAAATTATGTTTTATGGTGGACCTGGGAACGGATTATTCTCATTTTAATGGTTTCCTATGGGAAATTAATTTTTGGGATACACACTTTTCGCCTTACACACCCTGTCTGGGAACCAATTAAGTTTGTAAGCCAAGGTATCACTGTAGTGAAAAATTCTGTATTTTCTAGACTGCCATTTTGGAAGTATTTTTCTAGTTATAAGATAGAAAAAGAGTCACCATTTTATTTCAATGTGTGTTCAGCACCAAAATGGAGATACAGTACAAGTCATGAAGGGATTTCCTTTGAAACGGTCAAACCTGTTGCCGATTCAATGAAAACTTTTGTGAAAAGCCAAATACGTATTAACCCCCGCCAGCCCTCCTTTTTCTAAAAAAAGGCAAATTGGTAAACATGCAGAAAGAAAGAACACACACTATTGACAAGAATAACAATAAAGTTATATCATTCAAAAAAGTATTCACAAATATGCTGACATTAGCAATAAGTGCATCAAAATATCTTTTTTTTTTTTAAACAGACAAACCAGCGACATGATCAGATGTAATTTGCGTGTTTAACTCATTCACTGCCATCCCCGAATGTATTTATGAATTGAAAAGCAGGATGTGGAACGCCATTCCCGAATTTGTTCGGGTTTTGTTTTTTCTTGTGTGGGGGGGGGGGGGGGGGTGCCGATAAAGCGCTGGTGAGACATCTGGCAATGTTTTTTCTCCCTTCCACGAGGGGGCAGCATTTTCCTTTTTGTCCATGTAAGCGTTTTGTATAATAAATCAATATGTATGTATTGCATTGTATTTTGTACAGCCGCCCCATTTCAAGCTCAGATAACTCCAGATTCATATAACTTAGGAATTAACTCTTTTTTTTCTGATGAAAGAAGAGAATCTAAGGTTTTTTTATGCTGAATTAAATGTTTATGTGGTCCTGAAACTCAAAATTCTGTGGGTACTGGAATTTGAGTGAAAATGACGAAAACCCTGGCACTGAAGTGGGCACATTTTTTTCAACATCGTCTGGCAGTGAATGAGTTAATGTGTAGCAATTTTAACTACCGTGGGTGTTGCCAAAGCAAAATTCCTTTGTGAAACTTTCCTGTGGCTTCTCCGTGGTTGCCACGTCGACTTACAAACACCTTCATCAAGGTCCGCCAGGAGCTCCCGAGAAATCACCGCGAAACTCCGCCAAAGGTCGCCTACAAGATAACGAAAGAGAATGACAACAACACAGTGGCGGGCCTATCAGGGCCTTCAAGGCCTTCTCTGCTGGCCTAGAAATATCTGAATTACAGACTATTGTGAGTTATATTTTGTCTCTAGTAGACTTGTAGTAAATAACAGCACACTTTTTTTCAGTCTGGATTGATTCAGACATAGCACTACTGAAGGCCTAGCGATAAAATCCACCGCCTGACCACTGCAATAACAAATCGTGACTTTAAGAACATCCGATCCCTCACCGTGTGCGAGATTCCATTCTTCCCGTTCCGGATCTTTGCTCGATCAACGAAACTGGACTCTGACGTCGATGGTCGCCCGTTTGAGCGCCAAACACCGGCGATTGACGCTGAAGTAGGCGCGTCCCTAGAGAAAATAAACATTTCCAATTGAACGTCAACTCTTTCGGATCGTCTTTGTTTTAATAATATTAACACATTTTATTTCTAAGCGCCTTTCAAAACTCTCAAAGTCACTTTACAGTCACAAGTTTTTCTGTGTGAGAGCAGAGGCAGCTACATGCGCCAGCGTTCACTCAACCCGGAAGTTAATAGGTAGAAAGCTAGCTAGCCAGCGAGTAGATAGATAATAGATAGCCAGCTAGCTAGATAGCTAGCCTCCTAGATAGATCTATAGCTGATAGCTAGCTATACAGCTAGATAGTTAGCGAGCTAACACACTGAATGTCACTATTAAATAGATAGAAAGCTAGCCAGCCAGCGAGTAGATAGATAATAGATAGCCAACAGATAGCTAGCTAGATAGCTAGCCACCTATATAGCTCTATAGCTGATAGCTAGCTAGACAGCTAGATAGTTAGCTAGCTAATACACTGAATGTCAAGATTAAATCGATAGAAAGCTAGCTAGCCAGCTAGTAGATAATTGATACGGGAGGACTTCTTTAATCGATTGCAAACATTTATGCTTTCCTCTTCAGAACTATTTGAATCATATTCATAACTGGATGAGTAACAAGAAAGCATCTCCTCCGAATCTGAAGCCATTGTTTTGATTTTCGAGCAAGGCAAGACGTCCTGGCGTGACGTCACGAACAAAGGGGGCGGAGCAAGTCAAGACGTCCTGGCGTGACGTCACGAACAAAGGGGGCGGGACCGTCTGAAACTCGGCATCTCCGAGGTCATTTTGAAGTAGTTTTGGGATACTTTAACTCATTTTGATTGGTGTTTTGCATTTGACTAAAAATATCAGCCTGCATGTTTCGGGTATTTTAGATGTTATAAAACGTTTTTCTGATGTCAGTTAGGAAACAAAAAAAGGGTGTCGCTTGTCCTTTAACGGGTCTCACCTTGACCTCAACATTGGTTGTTAGGAACCGTGAGTGTGTGTAAGTAGGTCAGGAAGTCTAACCCCACCCCCAACCCCAAGACACATTTTACACTTGAGAACACCGCCCCCCCCTCCCCCCCCCCCCCCCCCCCCCCCCCCCCCCCCCCCCCGGACCCCCTTACACTTTCCCTCTCCAATAAAGACAGCAGACGTGGTCCACTGGGAACTGAAACAAGCTCTCTAATGTCTCCAAGCCACTCAACTAAATGAATCAAGCGATGCTTGTTATCAGTCTCGCTCTTATTTTTTGATGTATTTATTTTTCAAGAAATTCAACATTTTTTTTGCAGTTCTTTGCCCACAACATGTTGAACGACTTTAATTCTTTGTTCTTTGCAGTACTTTCAACCACACCCCTAAAACCCTAAACCACACATACACATGTGCTCATTAAAATTGCATTAAGAAGCGACATTTGTGTAGTGGAGGCAGGGAGTGGTTCTCCAGGGGGGGCATCTAGACAGTTCGTCATGGGGACATCACGTCACCCTATGCAGCAGATTGCGCCTCGGAGCACATGTTGACTCTCAATGCAACGGCGGCCATCTTTTTTTCATATTTATGTATATAAAGTGCCAGTTGGGTTTAGCAGAATCAGAATAATCTTTATTGGCCATGTTTGTAGAACACATGAGGATTTTTGTCTCCGGTAGAATACGCTGCACTAGTATCATCATCAAAAAAATTGCAAAGTAAAAATATACATTTGTTATATTTGGGTTACTGTTTAGAGAGTTAATGGCGACATGAGGAAGGAGCTGTTTAAATAATTTATTTTAATAATAAATAGATAAATAACTATTTATTTATTTATCTATTTATTCATTGGTTATTTATTTATTTACATTTATTTTTATTTATTGTATTTTTGTGTTTATTTATCTATGTATTTATTTATTCATGTATTTATCTATTTATATATTCACCTGGTTATTCATTGATTTATATTTATTTATAGGTATTGTATTCATTTATTTATTTATTCTTTTTTTAACTTTGTATTTTATTTATTTATTTACATGGTTATTTATTTATTTATGTTTATTTTTATTTATCGTATTTATTTATTTATTTATTTATTTATTTTTTATTTATTTATTCTTGTATTTATTTATCTATGTATTTATTTGTATATATTCATGTATTTATCTATTTTTCAATTGATGAGGAACAAGGTAAAATGATTGCAGAGAAAGCACCGACAAGGGATCATTCCTCAAGATGGTGAAAGACGAAGGCTGCGTTCCTCATCAAGTGTTTAATGCTGAGGAAACCGGTCACTCCATTCCATCAAGCCATCATGACCATCACAAAGGTAAATAAAACGGCTTTATTATACAGTACAATGTATTTCTGTAACTATAATACCATAGCACATTCATTATACATAAAATAAGGTATATTTTGTGTAGTTTTAAGGCTTAGAAAATTAGAAAGTAGAAAATTATGTTTTATGTGGACCTGGGAACGGATTTTTCTCATTTTAATGGTTTCCTATGGCAAATTAATTTTTTGAGATACACACTTTTTGCCTTACAACTCTGACTGGGAACCAATTAAGTTTGTAAGCCAAGGGATCACTGTACAGTGTTGAATTTTTGCGTCGTTTTTTTTGGGGGGGGATGTCACAAATGAGGCACCTTTTTTCTGCGGCCGTTGCATGTGGTCAATCTGGTATCCTCTGATGTCGTAGTCCTCTGGGATGGCGTCATCGGTCCAGCGAGATTGCAGACTGTTAGGCGATTGTCTTGCGGCGAGGGGGGTGTCGCTGGATACGTGACGGGGGTGAGCGCCTATAAACAGAAAGAAAGTCAAAATAGGTGTAATCCAATACAACGTCCATAAGATTTTTTTTCCTCTGTCTGTTTGATACGGAAGAGCATTAGGGCCAAGTTGAAATATATAATTTTTAGAGATGCGGTATCATACTGAGAAAAAAAAAATCAAGTACATTTGCGAGTTTGAAACTTGCAGATTTGCGAGTTTGAATTTAGCAAATTTGTGAGTTTTAATCTAGCAAATTTGTGAGTTTAAATCTAGCAAATTTGTGACTTTAAATCTAGCAAATTTGCAAATTTGAATCAAGCAAATTTGTGACCTTAAATCTAGCAAATTTGTGACTTTGAATCGCGCAAATTTGTGACCTTATATCTAGCAAATTTGTGACTTTAAATTTAGCAAATTTGCGAGTTTGAATCAAGCAAATTTGTGACTTTGAATCTAGAAAATTTGTGACTTTAAATCTACCAAATTTGTGACTTTAAATCTAGCAAATTTGTGACTTCAAATCTAGCAAATTTGCGAGTTTGAATTTATCAAATTTGTGAGTTTAAATCTAGCACATTTGTGACTTTAAATCTAGCAAATTTGTGACTTTAAATTTAGCAAATTTGCGAGTTTGAATCAAGCAAATTTGTGACTTTGAATCTAGAAAATTTGTGACTTTAAATCTAGCAAATTTGTGACTTTAAATCTAGCAAATTTGTGACTTCAAATCTAGCAAATTTGCGAGTTTCAATTTATCAAATTTGTGAGTTTAAATCTAGCACATTTGTGACTTTAAATCTAGCAAATTTGTGACTTTAAATCTAGCAAATTTGCGAATTTGAATCAAGCAAATTTGTGACTTTAAATCTAGCAAATTTGCGAGTTTGAATCTACCAAATTTGTGACTTTAAATCTAGCAAATTTGTGACTTCGAATCTAGCAAATTTGTGACTTTGAATCTAGAAAATTTGTGACTTTAAATCTAGCAAATTTGTGACTTTGAATCGCGCAAATTTGTGACCTTATATCTAGCAAATTTGTGACTTTAAATTTAGCAAAATTGCGAGTTTCAATCTAGCAAATTTGTGATTTTAAATCGAGCAAATTTGTGACTTTAAATCTACCAAATTTGTGACTTTAAATCTAGCAAATTTGTGACTTTGAATCTAGAAAATTTGTGACTTAAAATCTATCAAATTTGTGACTTCAAATCTAGCAAATTTGCGAGTTTGAATTTAGCAAATTTGTGACTTTAAATCTATCAAATTTGTAATAATTAATTATAATATCCCATCTCTAAAAATATATATATTTCAACCTGGCTCGAATGCTCTTCCGTATTTCGCTTTGTGTCTGGCCGAATTTACCACCGTTTATTCTCCCTCAACCAAATCCAACCTGATTTCGCATTTTTAACTCCCATTCCCGAGTGAAGCGTTCAGGTCATGTATTAATGATATGACTTCCGGCGCTGTGGCGCTTTCCGTGCCGCTAAGTGTACATGACGTGACTGCGTGTCATTTCCAATTCACGTCACCGCACAAAAGGGTGGAAATTCGTATTCGTTTTTATCAAATGGGGGAGGCACGGTCGTCCTCACATTGCGCAGAAGCAGGGTTTGATTCCACCTTCTGTACCTCTTCGTGTCTTAGTGGGTTTTCTCCGGGTACTCCGGGTGCCTCCCACATTCAAAAACATACACGGCAGGCTAATGGAAGACTCGAAATTGTACCTGGGTGCGTTTGCTAACGCGAATGGTTATTGGGGTGTCGTCTGCTTTGACTGCAGTCGTTACTGGTCCTGTGTCGTACCTGTGTCGCCTCTCCGCTGAGATGACCTGCAACCGTAAGCCTCTCTGAGGAGCGAGGCACCCCTGTCGCTGACGGAATCTCTGTTGGAGGCGCAACTAGCCGTAGTTTCGCTGTCCCGCATCAAACTATCGTAGCCGCTACTCATCGTACTGTGCCTGTTTGAGAAATACAGCGAGGTTTTACCCATGGCTGGCGGCAAATCGCCGCTGAGCACACTGGTGGTGTCGCTGGCGTGTCCGCTCATGTGAGGTGGCGTCCGCGGAGAAGTGACTTGGGTGTACGGAGAAGAAAACGACCCCGTCATGTCCGAAGCGGGGCCGCAGGGTCTTTCTTTCGGGAAGTCTGAAATGCGGCCGTTGGCGAATCCCTGTATGGCAGATTTTGTGGATGAGGAAGTGGAGCTTTGACTGGGCGTCCGGCTGATGGAGTGGAAGGAGGGTGGAGGGGACGAGGCGTGGCATGAGGAAGTCCTTTCAAAGTTCACATTTTTGCCGTTCGGGGAAAGACTGGCGCTTCGGCTGACGGACTGCTGCGGGCCTTTACGGGGGAGACTGAGGTTCTTGACGCTGGGCGCGGACAGGCGGCGTAATTTGGGACAGGCCATTTTGAGTTTCCCCACGGCAGACAGCTTTGAATGTGCAGGCCTGGATTGAGTTCCAGTTTCGAATGGGATGGAATGATGACCGTGGCTCGTCTGGCGGGTCTTTCTGGAGCTTCTGCTGGTTCTTGGGATTGTACAATCCCCAACAGTCTTTCCTTTGTGAGCACCTTTGCCGGATCCATCGGAGCTTTTCTTTGAGACCCCCTGGTGACTACTCCCCCTCTCAAAAGATGCCAGGTCACACGTGTTCCGCCCAAGGGACTTGCTAGTCAACGGATCCGTTTTGGTGCTAAAAGGCCTGCCGCTCTCCTCCAAGGGTGACATCATCCTCCCAACCGTGTGATCATGTTTCATCCCTACCTTTGAGGTATCAAATAATGATCCAACACCCCTTCTGAGTGGTCTCCCGGCCCCCCGCTTGTAATCCGTTTCGTATTTCAGCGGGGGGGAAGCCTGCTTGTCTCGCCTCCTCTCGAGGGTTACCCCTGGGCTACACGGATTGGATGACGTCAATCCCCTTGGGTCCCTCCAACCGTCTGCCACGCGGCAGTTGGCGTTGAGCCAGGTTCGGGGTAGACTACCCGTATTAAAGGAATCGCCGCTTGTCTCCAGGCAACCCAAAGTAGGACCAATGACGCGCCGAGCAGAGTCATCGCCCAGCAGAGCCTTTGGAGCGTCCGTGATGTAAACACGCTCCCAGTCTCTACGGCAGATCTTGTTTATGGTGTCTTGATGAGAAGATACTTTTTGCAATACGATCATTTCACGGCAAATCTGACCACAGTTTGGTTTACAGATCTTATCTGACATTATAATAGGAGACTCAGAAGCAGACGGCGCGCATTGGACTACTGTCTGCGTTGTTTGTTTTTCTTTCGCGTCATCCAAATGGCACGCTTCTTCGTTATTTACCAGCGTGGGATTTATAAATGAAGGAAGAAATCTTTCCCTTCTGGAAGGATACGCTAGTTTTTCAGTCGTCACCCCTCCTGGATGAACAAAAGTTCTGTGGGTGACATTCGTCTGACTTGCGGCCGTGGGGTCCTCCTCTGTGATATTGCTGATGATCTGGATGGGTTGCGAACCCGCAGACCCTTGCAGGCGTGTTTCGGACTGGGCGGCATCTTTGAAACAAATGACATTACCTCCGGTCCGTCCACTGTCAAGTGTCCCGCTAATGGTCACCTCCTCCACCATCGAGTAGACCAGTTCATCTTGACCTCTGTAATCCAGCGGTTGTTGGACAGTCACGGTGATGGTCGCCGTCATTTCCTTAGCATCCTTTTTGAGGTCGCTTGTCGGTATGTCCGTAAGGAGAGAAGCGCTAGGTTTTGAAGGGGTGTTGGCAGGAGAAGGGGGAGATGCGAGTAAACTATTTCCGACCGGTGAAGTCCTTTTGTCTGCTTTGAACCAGTCTGTAGTTTCCTGACTCTCCTGTCTCCCCGTAGGCTGAACTGAACCGTTCGTAGCCGTGCCGTGAGCTTTAGCATCCTCAAGTTGAGCGGGGAGTGTTTCAGCGGACTGTATCGCCCCGGTTTTGGGGAACTGATAGCGACAAACCACGTTCCGATTGAGAGTTTGATTCCCCGGCTCCTCGCTGGAACTGGTCGCACTGCACTCCTCGCAATCATAAAGACCAGAGTCCTCTCTCTGAAAACGGTCCCCGTGTGAGGCACCATCGGTTTGTTTTTCTCGACCCAACGTCTGACTGAAACCGAGCCCCGGCTTCTGCGTCTGAGGCACGTCCACTGTTTCCGCAGGGGCCTGCTTCCCCGTCTCTTTCTGGGTATTTTGAGTAATGTTGTTCATTGGAGGCCCTTTGGAGGAGGACTTCAACAAATCCATTGTCTCCTCCACGTCGATGCAGCCCAAGCGTTCCTGAAGTTCGGCAAACGTGTCGCATTTCAGACAGTCCCTCTCCGGCTTCTTCGTTTCAGCTTTCAGAATTTCGGACTGCCCTGCAGCGTCATCTTTCTTGTTCTCGACTTGGAGTTTGGGAATTTTCAGCAGCTCTTGGAGTAAAGCGGTCAACTCCGGGTCTTCCACATCACCCTTGTTTGGATACAAGGAGGGTATGATGGGTACAAACTCTGGTTTAGCAAATTTAGGGGCGGCTCTCGGTTGGATCAATCCATCGGAGTCGATTTGGATGACGGTATCACAGGACTGGTCACTACTGGAGCGTTCATTGAGCTCCGAGCGGAGCCCGAAATGCTGCACGTCGACATCAACCTCGTCTGTGGAGTGGAAAGCTCGCAGGGAAAAAGAAGGGGGGGCTCTTTTTTGTCGAGTCAAACTCCTGCCATTCGGTGAGCATGAGCTGGATTGCTGCGTAATCGAAACACATTGGTGAGGTTCATTTCAGGCTATGTTTGACATCGTACGACAGATACGTAATCGTCGGGTAGCGCCTAACGATGAATAAAATGACTTGTTAAGAGTCGTACCTTGGTCCTTTTCTGTGTCTTGCGGATGCGAGAGGCAAGCTGGATGATGGAGGTGGTTTCGTGTAGCTGCGCCAGTGAATTGGCAACCTGGGCGACGACTGCCGTGTGGCAGTTAGCGTGACTCAAGGACTCCCGGAGAAGCATGGTTAATTTACTTCCCCTGGACAGACGAACACACGCAACCGAATGCGACTGCGGTCACATGACATGAGTCGGCTTTCATTGTCTAGTGTTTTTCAACGGTATCGCGTTTTCGGCACTTATCTGAATCACGTTCGCAACTCAGACTAGATTCATATTATACTTTAAAAACAGGCCCAGGGGAAGCTTAGGCCACACAAGCCCCAAGTTTTGAGTGAAAACTTCCGATGTCCACATTGGGTCAATTTCGGATTATTTTTTCTTGATTTTCCGATTGGTCAGTCCCGACATGCATCATTTATCTGTATTACAACAAAAATATGACATTTGCTTACTTTTTGGGGATGGTTTTGTGTCCACTTAGAAGTGACAAAACAACGGGACCCAAGTCTGAATGCGGAAGTTTATTTCGGATATATCCAACTCCGCCTCTCATGCCACTGCAGACATCAATCATGGTCAATTTGGTTGGGCCACGTGAACCTAAAACAACAACAAATAGATAAATAGATTAATAAATAAGCAAGTACAGAAATAAATACAGAAATAGACAGACACAGACAGACATAAATAAATTAATAAAACAGAAATACAGAATAATTAATAAAACAGAAATACAGAATAAATAAATACATAAATACAGTAAAGTCTCGTTATATCAATATTCTCGGGAGTGGGAAAAAATATTGATCAAACCGGACTATCGATATATCCGATCCTGCGGCATGTAAATTTTCTCCTTGCGTTCATAGAAATAGTATCGTAATAAGCAGTACTATCGATATAACCAATATCGATATAACGAGACTTTACTGTAAATAAATAAATAAACAGATAAATAATATAAAATAAATAAATACAGACATACAGAAATAAACGAACACATAAATAAATAAATAAATAGACATATTAATGAACAGATACATAAATAGATAAATAAATACATAAGAAATGCACAAATAAATAAATAAATAAATAAATAACGAGTGCGATATGAAACGTTCAACTGAAATAAATCCACAAGCCGCCATGGCGGATGAATATTTGATTGCAACCTTTCCCAACGGCGCTACTTTCTTGCGTGCGAGGGGCTTGCACGTGCAGAGTGAAGAACATGATGGAGCTGTGCGACAAGAACGTGGTGAAGTCATTGTGCCGGCGGGCCGCAACCGCCACATCCAAGAGGGAGGCGGCCCGCTCGGCGGTCGGGGCTTTGACCCGATTGTGGTTCCGGAGCTAGAAAAGGAAGTCAGTTAGATTGTTTGGGATTTTGTTAGTCATAGGTCAAAGGTCACTTGACAAGTCCAAAATGAGGCAACGTTCTACCTGTATGCCATGGACGGGGTCCTCCTGGAGTCGAATGTGAGCTCTAGGACTGTCCTGCACGCCGCCTAAAGGTGGGACGACCTCCCCCAGAAGGTCCCTCAGGGTGTCCTCCTCTCCGCAACAGAGTTCCACGGCCGATACGGAAACGGTCAAATCGGTCCAGGTTTTCTCCCGACGCTTATCGATGGCGCTGTACAGCCAGGAGATGGCACACGGAATCAGCCCGAGCTTCTGGACGCTCTCCGTATTGCCAACCATGGTGGACCAGGAGCCTGCGGTAGACAAGGTTTCACAGGGGGTGGTTGTGCATGCGTTAGCATAAAGCGCTAGGCGTCATGCTAACAAAAATGATATTGGTCATATTTGTGTTTAAGTGAGCACACAAATAGACTATTTGGACAAATATTCAAAACTTACTTGTACTCTTTGGCATTTGACTCAGCATGATTCAGATTTGATATCAATTTTACTCCCTGGTGCTTTCTACTATCTTTGCGACTGCTTTATTTCCTGTATATGATAGTTGTCCATGTTACGGCTTCAGCTGTAGTTAATGCGCTATATCAATCAATATGTAAAGTACAGTACAGTACAGTACAGTAGTTACTTAGCTATCTATTAGCTAGCTACCTTTCTATCTCAGTTACTTCCGGGTTGGCGTGTGTGGCTGCCACTGCTCACCCACAGAAAAACTTATCCTGTGACTGTAAAGTGACCCTGAGAGTTTTGAAAGGCGCTTAGGAATGAAATGTATGTATTATTATGTATTATTATTATTATTATTATTATTATTATTATTATTATCATTAAGACATTTTTCCTGGACTCATCCCCAACCGCACCCGAGCATGCACCTTTACCCGCCATTCTGCTTCTTTTGACCAGTCGTTCCGTCCATCCAGACATTAATCGGATGAGTGTAAGAGAATTGGTTTCTTCCAATTAGATGACCAAACTGCCCGCCACTGTCTTGTCTTATTCCGACGGAATTGTATCCCACCAAGGAGATTGATATCCCTCGGCTACATCGGCCAACTAATTCATTTATGGAGAGTGGATTCATGCGAAAAAAAAAGCTCCAAGGAGACCCTGCCCTCACCCCGTATGTGCTCTCCAATATCTAACGCACGCACTCAGCAAGGCTAAGTGCATGGCTCCATATCTTTAATAGCAACATTTTACAGACCATTTTCTTTACGATTGCCTTCTGAGCTGCAAAATACACTCTAAGGTGTGTTTATGTGCGCTGCATGCTTGAGTGTGTATCACGTATGGGAATGTTTTTCGTAAAAAAAAAAAAAAAAGATATCTACTCTCGAGTGCAAGAATCAAAACAAGGGCGCGGAAAAAAAAAAAATTCAACTGGACCCTCTGCATCCTGCTCACCACCTTTTCCAGCTATCCCCCTGGGCCGATAACGCCATCCCAGAGGACATCAAAATATACCAGAGTGACCACTTGCAACAGGTGCAGAAACAAGATGTAAGATACCAGCAAAATCCAAAACAAAATGTCAGAAAAATTCCACACTATCTTATAGTTTCCAGTCCCCTTCAAAATAAACTAAAATGGACAAAAATCCAACTTCAACGTACAGTTAAGACGGCGGGAAAAAAATCATTGGCACCGCCCTACCCACTCTTGAGGACTGTCTTGCACATTGCAAGAATTGAAAACAAGGAAGGCAGAAAATCCTACTGGACCCTCTGCACCCTGCTCACCACCTTTTCCAGCGACTCCCCTCAGGTGCACCAAATCAGCAGACATTTCAACAGCTTCTCCCCCCCGTCGTCATTACCTCTAAACAGTAACCCAAATCTAACTGTATAGTGGTACTTTGAATTTTTTTTTATGATGATACTAGTGCAGCGTGTTCTACCGGAGACAAATTCCTTGTGAGTTCTACATACTTGGCCAATAAAGATGATTCTGATTGGTGGATTTTTGGGTGCAATATCAGTCATAAAAGATGAATGGTTTGGTTAAGCACATAATAATAATAATAATAATAATATATTTCATTTATAAGTGCTTTTCAAAACTCTCAAGGGTCAGTTTTTCTGTGGGTGAGCAGCGGCAGCCACATGCACCAGCGTTCACTCAACCCGGAATAACTCAAATAAATAAAAAGCTAGCTAGCTAACTAGTGGATAGCCAACAGATAGCCAGCTAGCTAGCTACTCGACAGTGGTTAGGGGAGGCAGACGAAAAATGGAAAAGCGTGGATGAATAACCCTCCACCACCACCACCCCGACGCCATTTGTTTTAAAATTTCAAGCCATGACTCACCCACATCGGCGCACCCCAAACCTAGCACGCATCCGTCGCTGCCGCTCAGCACGCAGCGGATGGCGTCCGTCAAGACGCCGGCGCACACCTCGGTCTGCTCGGACGGGGACGGGAAGGGGGACGGAAGACAGACAGAGGGCATGTTAGGACGCTTTTCTTCGAGGTTGAATCATGTAAACCAGCGGTGTGAATGCTAGCTATCGATTGCAAGCTAGCTTGATAGATGAGAATGAAAGCTCGCTAGCTAGCTTGATTGCAAGCTAGCTTGATAGATGAGAATGAAAGCTCGCTAGCTACGTCAGTCACGAGCTAGCTTGATTGCAAGCTAGCTTGATAGATGAGAATGAAAGCTTGCTAGCTAGCTCGGTGCCTAGCTAGCTCGATTGCGAGCTAGCTTGATAGATGAGAATGAAATTTGACTTTGACACGTGTGATGTAAACACAGATCTTACGACGACCTTGTCTTCTATGGATTGATTTGACGATTGAGCGATCCAGACGTGATCGTTTTCCAAATCACCAGATCAATAAAAAAAAATACAAATAAAAAATGAAAGTGATAATTAGCAATGAAGAAAAAGCGGCAAACCTGACTGGCGTCTTGCGGGTAGACGGCGTCGTAATGGAAGGCCTTGAGAAGATCTTTGCCGTCCCTCCTGGAGGTCTTCGGCGGACTTTGGCAAACGGGTTCTAATAAAATGGCTCTTTTCTTCATCGGGTCGACGTGCAGAACCTGAGGTTGACCTTCGCCGATTGTCGGGTTGATCCGTAAGACGACTTTGAGCTGTAAACAAAGAGTCGTCACCGTTAGCAACGAGGACAAGAAGCTAATTTTAAAAAACCTACTTTTTGATTGACGTCGACTGTGAGTGACAAATAAATAATAATAATAATAATAATAATAATACATTTAATTTCTAAGCGCCTTTCAAAACTCTCAAGGTCACTTTACAGTCACAGGATATAGAAAGCTAACCAGCCAGCTAGTAGATAGCTAATAGATAGCCAACAGATAGCGAGCTAGATAGCTAGCCACCTAGATAGCTCTATAGCTAATAGCTAGCTAGCTAGATAATTAGTTAGCTAATACACTGAATGTCACTATTAAAAACAGACAGAAAGCTAGCGAGCAGCTAGTAGATAGCTAATAGATAGCCAACAGATAGCTAGCTAAATAGCTATCCACCTAGATAGCTCTATAGATAACAGCTAGCTAGCTAGATAGTTAGCTAATACACTGAATGTCACTATTAAAAACACAGATAGAAAGCTAGCAAGCAGCTAGTAGATAGCTAATAGATAGCCAACAGATAGCTAGCTAAATAGCTAGCCACCTAGATAGCTCTATAGCTAACAGCTAGCTAGCTAGATAGTTAGCTAATACACTGAATGTCACTATTAAAAACACAGATAGAAATCTAGCTAGCCAGCTAGTAGATAGCAAATAGATAGCCAACAGATAGCTAGTATAGTACTAATATACTGCTGTTAGCTGTTAGCGACTGTCCTCGTACATGTCCTGATGACAATGTATCCTCTCTACTTTGGAAACGTAAATAAAGCGCGTTGTGATTTTGTTAGCGCAGATTGACGCGTTCAATGGCGTCCGCGCGCGGCAACTTTCGCCATTTTAATCACTTAACGCGATCCGATCTTGAGCGACGGCCATCGAAGGAATCAGACGGAGACGAGGGCAATGGAAGGTCGCGAGACGTTGGACATTCAGTCGAACGAGCCGGTCGGCATGGCGCCCGGATGACATCATCAATCATTGACGATTTTAAATTCACGCTGTCGCATGATATTTCTTTCTTCCTCCTCATTTGCATAATGCATCCATTAAGTGTCCGCCGAACCGTATTGAAGCCGTGTCAAACCGAATTCACGTCCGCTTTAATTATTTAAGATCCGCTTGAACAACTCTGAAATGTTTTTCTACTTTTCTCTCGCATACGCAGAAAGAACCACATCGGAGGTGAGTGCTCATGGGGCAACCGGGACAAGCTCTTTGCTGTAATTCGAGACCCGACCCGAGAGTCCGAGAAGGTCGTTCTTATTGATCTCGCCCACTTTTCCCGATGGTCGTGAAGGAAGATGGAGGCATTAGCACCATCTAACATTTCATCACACACACATGTACACTGTATATACATATACAGTGTACATATACAGTGTGTAGATATATACAGTGATACCTCGGTTTACGAACCCCTTTGCTTATGAACTTTTTGGCTTACGAACGTTAAATTTATGAAAATTTTATCTTGCCATACAAACTATTTTTCGGGATACACACAGAGCTGCCATAATGAGTGATGTGTCGTTCGCGAACAAGCCCGTTCTTCTGACAACTAAATGGCAGCCGACTGTATTTGTCCTCTATTCCCCGCAACCAGTTTTCGGTTAAAGCCACGTGATTGGTCAAGAACGCAGCATTGATGGGGAGGTGGCTTAAATATTAAAGAGACAGGCAGACGACAGTGAGAGAATTTCAACTTTGAGTGTAGACTGCAAGGTTAAAATATCCCATCAATCAGGCTCCACAAACAACTCGCACAAGCCATCTGTACACTTGATGCAAAAAGCTATCAACCCAGCTTAACAGAACACAATTGATGAGGAACTAGATAAAATTATCGCAGAGAAAGCACCTACTAGGGATTATTCCTCAAGATGGTGAAAGAAGAAGGCTACGTTCCTCATCAAATGTTTAATGCTGAGGAAACCGGCCACTCCATTCCATCAAGCCATCAACGATCATCACAAAGGTAAATAAAAACACTTTATTATACAGTACAGTTTATTTCTTTAATTATAATACCATAGCACATTTATTATACATAAAATAAGGTATATTTTGTGTAGTTATTAAGGCCTAGAAAATTAGAAAGTTGAGAATGATGTTTTATGGGAACGGATTATTCTCATTTTAATGGTTTCCTATGGGAAATTAATTTTTGGGATACACACTTTTCGCCTTACACACTCTGTCTGAGAACCAATTAAGTTCGTAAGCCAAGGTATCACTGTACATATTTATACACACACATCTACGTATATTCATTATACGTACACGTTTTTTTTTAAACCGTACTATAAAAAGTAGCTGTCAGGTGCCACACAGAGCAAGCGATCCATCTGCTTCCTTGTCGTGTACAGCGAGTCACCCGGAGTAAATACGGATGTCAAGCAAGTACCTTGCCAACGTTGGGCGAGTCTTTGGTTCTGATAGCAGCTTGGAGCAGGCAGGGGGGGACAGGAGGAGGCTTTTTTTGGACCAGATCTTTGTAGCTGTTGGAGACATGAGCTGGAGCAGCGTCGGAAGCTTGGCCTTTTCTTCTCGACGTCAGGTTGAGCTTTTCCGCCGCCCTGGTGGTCAGAAGTCAGAAGTGTCGTAGTGAGGTAACGACAATTTGCAATAAGAAGTCGTCCTATTTTGTCATGGACGTTCAGAAGATATTTACCTAGCCAAAAAGGACATAGCAGCAGTGTTAGCGATGGTCACCACTCTGGAGAAGTGAGGAATTTTGGAGCTGGCGTGTACCACGTCGGTACATCTTAACACGGCGTTATCCGAAGCCTGCCACGGAGAGACTTGTTCATTGCAATCCAAACAATCGTTGCACTCAAGCACTTAATAGCTAGCTGGCTAGCTAGCTATTCACTATCTAACTGGCTGGCTATCTAGCTAGGTATCTGTTGGCTATCGATTGGCTAGCTAGCGAGCATGTTATATATTTGAGTTACTTCCGGGTTGAGTGAACGCTGGTGCGTGTGGCTGCCGCTACTCACAGAGTTATAAATGGAAGAGGAAAGGAAAGAAAGAAGTAGAAAAACAAAATACAGGAGGTGCTGAAAAAGGGGAAATCGCCCTGCATAGTCAACCCAACAGCATGATTTTACCTATTAGCTTTCTAGCTAGCTAGCTGGCTATCTTTTAGCTATCTATCAAGCTAGCTAGCTATCTATTAGGTGGCTGGTGAGCTGGCTATCTATTGGCTAGCTAGTGTTTTTCTACTTCTTCCTTTCCTTTTACTGTCATCACTTTGCCGCTGTCAATTTCTCCACTGTGAGAGTAGTGAATGCTAATCTAGCTGGCTATTTATTAGCTATATGGCTATCTAGCTAGTTGGCTAACTGTCTAGCTGGCTATCTATGAGCTATCTATTAGCTAGCTCGCTACTTTTCTATCTATTCGAGTTACTTTCGGGTTGAGTGAACGCTTGCACGTGTGGCTGCCCCTGCTCACCCACAAAAAAAAACATATCCCGTGACTGGAAAGTGACCTTGAGAGTTTTGAAAGGCGCTTATGAATGAAATGTAGTATTATTAAATGTGGAGAATTTCTTTTTATGGGACTACCAGGACCTTGCGTTGAGTGTGACTTCTATCAAGCTAATGCATTCGTGTTCACCCTTTTAATTGGACCCCCACTACCCCGCCCCCCCGTTCCCCTACTCCTGATCACGAAAGCTTTTCGACCGCCTGCATTTTATGACCAGGTTAAATCATGACCCAGTTCCATTCCATTAGCAGAACTACTTATGACAACGTGAGCACGACCGATCAATCATCGCTTTGCTGACTTGCGCTCATCGCCATGTCCATCGATGAAAAGGTTTCTTCAGCCGTCATCTGTACTTCTTTTGAAGGTGTCGGACGTTTCGCTTCTTATCCAAGAGGCTTCGTCAGCGAACTAAAAATGTTTGCTGGTAGCTTTAGCCCTATATATATATATATATATATATATATATATAGAACCACTCATTTGACGACATTGAGGAGTAAAATAAGCTATTTTCATAAAACAGCAAAACCCTTCACTAAATCACCATGGTGGGGTGAGGTTTCATTTGGATCGTTATTACAACAGACTGCTTAGACCACATACGCTTAGTTATGCTGATGAGGTGATACCAGAGCAAATGGGGCAATCAAGATATATATAGGGCCAAAGCTACCAGCAAATATTTAGTTGACTGACAAAGCCTCTCGGATAAGAAACGAAACACCATTCCGCCATTGGATGTAGTGGTTTTTACGGGGTACCTGATGATGGGGGTAAACAGTCACCCCATCCGGAGACCCCCGGCGCCGCTCCTCGACCTGGTCGGGGGTCTTGACGATTCTCCGACGAAGGGTCTGCGGGGTCCTCTGAGGCGTTCTGGAGGTTCGAGGTGTTCTGGGGCTTTGAGGGCAACGATTCAGGCTATGTGGTTGTGAAGTGGATCGGTCCCCGAGTTTGGTTTGTCCCACCGGCGTGGCGTTTCTGGCGCCGGGTAACTGATGCCCGCCGTTCAGAGCCAAGTGCACCGCTTGGCGTTTGAGGTGGCTTAGCGTCGTGCCACAGGTGGCGCATTGACCCAGGTCCCTCCCTCGGTCTTTGGACTCTGGACTGGACCGGCTGTGGACACGGAGGTTGTCTTGGAGGAAGGCGCACAGGTCGCTGGTGTCCTTGAGAATTTGATCAAAATGGGAAACGGGGTTGTTCGTTAATTCACTCATTCACTGCCATTCAGGAATTTATTCGGGAAAATATGACGTATAGAGCGCCATTCCCGAATTTATTAAATAGAAATTAGGTTTTTTTTCCTCGTGCTTGGGTGCCGATAAAGCGCTGGCTACACCTCTGGCAATATTTTTTCCTTTCCACGAGTGGGCAGCATTTGCCTTTTGTCCATGTTAGCGCTTTTGTTACAGCTTCAGTTGTTGTTAAAGCGAAAGGAGTGTCAGCACAGAGTGCCGATGCCTATGTGGAACTGTCACGGCTTGGAATCGAAGCGGATTTATGTAGGACAGGAGATGTGAGACAATCTGTTTTCGTCAATGGATGCTACAGCTGCGTGTTTGCTTTCAACATTTAGCTTGTAGTAGACGTACACACTCCACCATGATCCACTGCTGAAAAGGATGCTTTGATCCTCTCCTCTTTCATCTAGAACTGCTTCATGTCACAAAGAGGGTACAGCAAGTGCTGAAGAATGAGTGACTCTCTGTGTCTTTGTGTTATCATATTATTTGTTATTTATTTTTTTGTACTTTATGTTACTTCCGGGTTCAGTGAACGCTGGCGCGTGTGGCTGCCGCTGCTCACCCGCAGAAAAAAATATCCTGTGACTGTACAGTGTCCTTGAGAGTTTTGAAAGGCGCTTAGAAATGAAATGCATTATTATTATTATTACTGTATCTATTCGCTGGCTTTCTATCTATTTGAGTTACTTCAGGGTTGAGTGAACGCTGGTGCGTGTGGCTGGTGCGTATCTATTAGCTAGCTTTCTATCTATTTGAGTTACTTCAGGGTTGAGTGAACGCTGGCGCGTGTGGCTGCCGCTGCTCACCCGCAGAAAAAAATATCCTGTGACTCTAAAGTGTCCTTGACAGTTTTGAAAGGCGCTTAGAAATGAAATGTATTATTCTTATCCATATTACTGTATCTATTAGCTAGCTAGCTAGCTTTCTATCCATTTGAGTTACTTCCGGGTTGAGTGAACGCTGGCGCGTGTGGCTGCCGCTGCTCACCCGCAGAAAAAAATATCCTGTGACTGTACAGTGTCCTTGAGAGTTTTGAAAGGCGCTTAGAAATGAAAAATGTATTATTATTATTATTATTATTATAATTATTTTACAGATTCATTAAATTATTTTGGAAATCTATTTTTACATATTTTTAAATTTGGGGGTTGGTGGGTGTACCAAATACAGTGGGGCCTTGGCTTACGAACTTAATTGGTTCCCAGACAGAGTGTATAAGGCGAGAAGTGTGTATCCCAAATATTAATTTCCCATATGAACCCATTAAAATGAGAATAATCCGTTCCCAGGTCTCCATAAAAATATAATTTTCAACTAAATATGTCTTAAAACTACAAACGATATATAGTACTGCACTATCTTGTTGAATGTCATTTTTCTCGACCCATAGATGATTTTTTTTTTTTTTTTTTTTTTTGCCAGTATGCATCTCAAATGGATTAACTGTGATTATTTCAAGCATATTCGACCGACTTTAGAGCAAAGACAATGTTGACTAACCTTACAGGAGAAGTGATGGTGCACAGAAAGACTGAGCGCTTGCTTCTTGAAAGCAACAAGGGTGGCGGAGCATCTTTCGCAGCACGCGTCTTTGCTGTCAAACCTCCCGAAACCGCAATTTTTGCGCAAGGTGTCGCTCAAGGACACGGAACCGGGTAGAGTCCGAGTCCTATAGGACGGGACCGCTTCTGCTCTCGGCTGGTACATGTTCCGATGAGGGTCGCTCCTCGTATACCTTCTTGGAGTGGGACTTTCGTCGTGACGAGGTACGCAATCGTCCCTTTTTGATACTTGCGTCAACTCGGGAGCACTTTGCGCTCCTAAGAAATAAAACAAGAAGAAAAAGAAGGATGGATGTGTGTTACAGTGGGTGGGGAAATTCGATCTGAATCGATGTAGACAACTGCAACCACACCCAAATGTTTTCGAACAGTGGAACGATTGTAGCCGCGTGTTCAAACTAGCAAACAAGCAAGATTTGAGTGGCTAGATATATACCGATATATCATACATTTGTGTATAAGACACACACAAAAATGACTTACCAAAGACGTTGCACTCGGAATGGCGGTAAATCTTTCTCTCGCCGCTGTCAGAGATGACATGCCAACTTGTTAATATTTAAAAAGAGATCCGAACAAAGAGTGGGGCCACTTTGGCGTGATTTATCCACAGCTTGTTCGGTAAAAGGCGATAATCTTCCTCCCATGGTGGCTTGGATGGAGAATGGGATGGAGTCAAAGTACGTAATGGGGGGGGGGGACACTGTCAGAGTCGGATGGTTGACGGTGACAGTGTCGGAGATGGGAAAGAGCGCCGCGTGAAAGAAACACTCGTGGATTTTTTTTTTCGGAGCGTCACTATTGAAAATGTCCTCAAGGGGGCGCCAAATGGCCGCGTTGGCAGACGTTCGACGCCAAACAACAAACATCGCCGATGACTTTGCATCATGAGTAACTCATTTGCATGGCTGACGTCGTTGAGGGATGGGGGGTAATCGTTGTCTTCTTGTTATTATTGATTGAGAGAAAGAGAGAGAGAAAAAGAGAGAAAACGAGCGAGAGCGAGAGAAATACCCATTTGCAAAGTTTTTGGGCTTTATCTGGCAAAACTTTGCGAGGGGTCATAAAGATTTTTATTTATTGTGTCACCTTTGGGGGGGTCCGTGCAAAAAACGAAATACAACCTGCTAGGAAGAAAGATGTGTCAAGTTAGCAGATACATTGTAGTTAAACAGAAACTTCGTTCGACATCGACCAACATTATTTAGTCAATGTGTGATCTTTGAATGTATTTATACATTTATATTATATTTTTCCTATAACTATAACAAAATCTAATTTTTTTACGGTAAATTGCCCCCAAAGCTTTGAAAAGCATACCGGTGTTGCGCCATTCTCGGTAATAACCGGAAGTTACGTTGCCATGTGTGATCTTTGTATGTATTTTCACAACTTTTCGATTATATTTTACATATAGCTATAAGAACATCTGAAATGTTGACGATATATTGCCTGCAAAGCTTCGAAAAGCAAACTGGTATTCCGTTATTACTTTTATTTTCTGTTATAACCGGAAGTAACGTTGACATGTGTGATCTTTGAACGTATTTTTCACCACTTTTCTATTATATTTTACATGTATCTATAATAAAATCTGAAATGTTGACGGTAAATTGCCTCCAAAGCTTCGAAAAGCATACCGGTATCCCGCCATTACTTTTAGTTTCTCGGTAATAACCGGAAGTAACTTTGACACGTGTGATCTTTGAACGTATTTTTCACAACTTTTCTATTATATTTGACATATATCTATTATACAATCTGAAATGTTGACGGTATATTGCCTCCAAAGCTTCGAAGAGCATATCGGTATTCCGCCTAGCTTTTATTTTCTCGGTAATTACAGGAAGTAACGATAACATTAGTTTTGGCTTGATGCTAGGTAAGGACCACAAAGGAGGAGGAGGAAGACATCAGTGGGGGTGAGGACAATCGCGGGTCGGGGGTTGGGAGGACAGGAGGACTGGAGGGTGCGTGTTCGTGCACATTGTTGCCGACTCGAGGAGCGACGAGGTCGTTCCACGTTAATTTTTCATTCCAGTTGCCTGGTAAGATTCAACCATTTCAATGTTGCGTTCAAATGCGTCCGTCGTTTCTCATGGTCACCTCCTCTACCGGCCCGCGATGGTTTATTGCGGCGAATTGCGTTAAATTGCCCACCACGTCGGGGTGGAGTTGGCTGTAAAAGATTCACCATGGTTACTGTCGGATTACAGAAAAACAAATCTGCCATTATTTGGATCGCGGTTTGGAGTGATACATTTGGCTGAGTTATTTGTTATACAAATTGCGGACGGAGGACATGAAGCGTGACGACGAACTTGTGTAAACGCCCTCACGTCATGATCAATATTTTTAATCTGATCACTTTATTGTCGCATCGGCAGGTCAGGTGCATTTTGTGGCTAACAAAGGTGCATTTTTGTGGCCTTTTTAACGAATCATTTTTTTTTTGATAAAAGGAGTATTTAGGTGCGTAAACGAAAAGCCGTAAATTTGAGTGCGAGTACAGTCTGCTAAAATGCGATAAATGACATCATACGAAACATGTATTCAATTGGCAGAATCTGATGATCATTCGTAACAAATGTCGAAAACCACCCTGAATTAAAAAAAGTATAATAATGTATCATATTTAACTATGATAAACATGCAGTTTTAGTTTTTTTTTTCGAGTCTAATGGAGGAATAAAATCACAATGTGTCTTATTGTGGGGTCCTTAGAATATTCACGGCAGTCGGATGGTCTCAAAGGGCCGCATCATCTCCCGTGACTCACCCGCAATGGACGCGGTGGACTTCAATCATGGCCGCCCACACTTCCGGACCCTCGCCGACTTGTATTGATCTGGAACCAAGGGATCGTTTCAACGGAGGGGTCCTGACACCAAGCCTATTCTTCGGGGATCGCCCGAGGTTCTCTGCAGTCTACCGGTCATGGGTCTCCTCTGGGCGTTGGGGGTGTCCATGTTGACGGCGTGCGTGGCCATTCCCATGGACGCGGCGGCGGGGAGTCACAGCTTGTTTACCTGCGAGCCAATCACGCTGCGGATGTGCCAGGAGTTGCCGTACAACACCACTTTCATGCCCAATGCGCTCAACCACTACGATCAACAAACGGCCGCGCTCGCCATGGAGGTACGCCGTAGCACCGACACGTTATAGAAGGAAAGATTTACTGATTTTTAGTCAGGCAATATGCGGGCAAGAAGAAAATTCATATTCGCGCCTCAGGAAAGAGGCGCGAATATGAGTACATTATTAAACGGTCGTGATTCAAACGCCGCCTTGTCCTAAAATAGTCGCAGACGTTGCTGCTCGCGATTTGAATACACATTTTTGACAAAAGATCTTTTTAGTCAGGCAATATGCGGGCACCCCGCTTGTGAAAGGTGATGGAGGCCATTTTGTATATGGTTGATTGACAAATTAATAATAATACATTTAATTTCGAAGCGCCTTTCAAAACTCTCAAGGACAATTTACAGGACTTTTTTTGTGCGGGTGAGCAGCGGCAGCCATTCGCGGCAGCAGGAGATCAAAGCTTCTTTTTTTCCATTTTAAAGCCACTGTTGCTTGCTTGCTAGCTTTCAATTTGTTTCCATCAGTGGATTAATGATGAAAATCCACAATTTGTTGTTTTTTATATTTAATCCTTGGGATAATCCGTACATTCCGCAGCCACAGCACAATCAAAGAGCAGATGCATCCCCTCGTTAGATTAATCCCATATTTCAGATCGCGTCGGTCGAAACCCGCCGTCGGTTCAAATCTTCTATTGAGCAACCAAACAATGACGAAACGTTGATTCCGTTTGATCTTTTCGGACGCATCGCGTCGCCGGCCATCTGTGAAGGCCCCACCTGGCTTTGGCCACAGAATCTGCCGTTACATAACCCGTGGCTCTCGGGCTCATAATTTCCGAAAGAGTAGCATGTCGCTATGCACGCGCATTAGCTAAACCATTGGTGTCCAAGTCAAGGCCCGGGGGCCAAATATGGCCCCCACATCATTTTATTCGGCCCACCAAAGCAAATCAAACTGGTGAAATTCCATGCTCATCTACTGACCAAGCTAGCTAGCAACCAAGCTTTCTATTCAGCTATCTGGCTAATCCCTGACATCACAGGTGTCAAAGTTGAGGCCCGGGGGCCAAATCTGGCCCGCCACATCATTTTATTCAACCCAGCAAAGTAAATCAAACTGGTGAAATTCCATGCTCATCTACTGATCTAACTAGCAACCGAACAAGCTCGCAACCGAGCTAGCTATCGACCAAGCTTTCTATTCAGCTATTTTGCTAATCCCTGACATCACAGGTGTCAAAATTGAGGCCCCGGGGCCAAATCTGGTCCGCCACATCATTTTATTCGGCCCGCTTGTGAAATTTCATGCTCATCTACTGAGCTCGCTAGCAACCGAACAAGCTAGCAACCGAGCTAAATAGCGACTAAGATTTCTATTCAGCTATTTTGCTAATCTCTGACATCAGCGGTGTCAAAGATGAGGCTCAGGGGCCAAATCTGGCCCAACACATCATTTTATTCGGCCCATGAAAGCAAATCAAGCATGTCAAGTTCCATGATGCTTGTCGTATGTAAACCACAATATATTTTTTATGTCAAATTTGAAAACAAAAAAAATATATATTTCTTCCAATATTTATATTTTGCGGCCTACAACATTTTTTGTTGATTCAGTACCGATCACGTGTGTGCTAGTACAATGCGAGCGCTTCTAGCTTTGACGCCGTTCACTTTGATTGGTCACGGATGCACAATTAAGTCTCTGTTAAGGCTTTTCGGGGTGAGGGGGTGGTCCAGGGGGGGGGGGGGTCTTCGGATAGCCGAGACAATGCCAATGAATGCCACGCAGAAAGCGGGCGTTGGACTGGAACCAACGCCTGCCGTTCTTGCGGCTTTTTGTGTGAAACCCTCAACGTGTTGTAGCCATTTTGCTTATGGGTGGAGGGGTGCTGGTCTATTTTTAAATAATAATAATAATAATAATAATACATTTCATTTATAAGCGCCTTTCAAAACTCTCAAAGTCACTTTACAGTCACAGATTAACATTTTTCTGTGGGTGAGCAGCGGCAGTCACATGCGCCAGCGTTCACTCAACCCGGAATAACTCAAAACGAAAAAAAGCTAGATAGCTAGCTAATAGAATGCTACATAGCTAATAGATAGATAGCTAACTAGACAGCTAATATGTTTCCTGACTCAAATAGCTAGATAGCTAGCTATATTGCTAATAGGTAGCTCTCTAGCTAGCTAGATAGCTAATAGTTAGCTTGCTAGCTAGCTAATAAGTTTCTTGGCTTGACTTGAAGATTGCATCGGTAAGTTAACTTTATGAATTGACCTAATAATAATAATAATAATAATAATACATTTCATTTATAAGCGCCTATCAAAACTCTCAAGGTCACTTTACAGTTTTTCTGTTGGTGGGCAGCGGCAGCCACATGCGCCAGCGTTCACTCAACCCGGAAGTAACTCAAATAGATAGAAAGCTAGCTGGCTAATTTATAGCTACCTAGATAACTAGTTGTGTTAATTCATTCTAATCCCTTTATGATTATAAATAATTTTAAAAAATCGATATATTCTGGGTTATAATAACACACTTCCTCAAATGAGATTGATTTTAGAATCAGTTGGGGATGGCACCGTACTTGAACCCCCCCCCCCCCCCCCCAAAAAAAAAAAAAAATAGCCGCCATCTTGATTGGTCGCCATTTTCTTTTTTTGGGGGGGGGATTCCTTTTCACTCATAATCATCAGTTGACCGGCGAATGACCTCGTAGCAAAAGTGGGCCATTGCCCCCCCCCCCCCCCCCCCGGGGGGTGTTGGGAAAGGGTTATTTGTGGGCCACCATGACACTGTGGCGGCATGGCCGATTTGAGTGCCGGGTTACAAAATGGACAAAATTGGGTATTTTTATTTTTTTTTTTTTTGGGGGGGGGGGCTTCATCACTGTCATCCATTGTGCTTGTAACTCTACTACGAGTGTATTTTGTGTATTTTAGAGAACATCTGCGAAGCTATGGGCAATTTTGGGTGGTGTGTGGTTGGGGGGCGGGGGGGTCTTTGCCGTTGAATAAGAACAGTCGAAATGACGTTTTTGCGCTCTACAAATGAGTCTGACCCGTTTTTTGCGACGATTTTTGAACACATGCTCCGCCCGCCAATCGATGTGGACTCAAAAGGACACGGCAACGTCCAAGCTAGCGTGACCTTGTTTTGAAAAGAGCCCCCTTGTTTTATTTAATGTCCGACAGGGTCTTTATTGGCTGCCCACTCAATGAGGAGCTCATCCAGGCCCACTTTGGAAACTTTTCTTGGTGCCCAATAACAAGACCGACTCGCTCGACCCATGGCGCTACTTACTCTCGCAACCCCCCCCCCTACCCGTGTCGATCTCTTTTGTCCATCCCCTCCCCCCCCCCGTTACGCACCCGTTGCCCAGGAAACGCTCCCAATTGTGCTATTAACAAAAGGCAGCCGAGGCTTTCTTGCCTCCCGGGAGGTGGTCCTCCCTTCGGCCCACACCCTGACCTTCTGGAACCTTCTTGGCCACGCCCCCCCAGCCCCTTAGCGATGCATCAATCGTTGCCATGACGCCGAAGTTTGAAATTTGAAGAATGGAATGGCAGCGGGGTGATGGGCGGGTTGACGGGAAGAGAAATGACTGCGACCCCCTCCCTCAAATCGGGTCAAAGCGCCGCCACCATCAATCAGAGGTGCCTTCGTTAAGAACACATTGCGCATACGCTAGCACATTTGATCGGCTTAGGCGGTATTAATGATTCATTAAAATGTTTAAAATCATATTCAAATGCGCAGTCGAGTGCGTAGGGGGTGAATGGAAGGTCAACGGCGTTTTGTTACGGTGAGCCACACGCGGCTTCGTTACATGTTTTTAAATTGTCCCATTTTTTTGGGGGGTTTTAACGCATTCATTGCCAAGTTATGTGCAAATAGGTGTCCACTCCAGTGCCAGGGTTTTTGTCATTTTTCACTCAAATTTCGCAGGACCCACAGACTATTGAGTTTTAGGACGACATAAACATTCAATTCAGCGTTCTAAATTGTAGACGTCATCAGAAAAATTAATTCCTAAATTATATGGGTCTGGAGTTATCTGAGCTTGAAATGGGGGTGCATGTACAAAATACAATACATCTATATTGATTTAGATAGCACTTTTATCAGAGACTTTAAGGCTAGCTATCTATGTACTAGCTGTCACCAAAGCTAGTACGTGGCTAGCTATCTACTAGCTAGCTAACTCGCTATATAGCTAGATAACTAGCTAGATGGAGGGCTGGCTGGCTAGCTGATAGATAGCGAGCTATCTACTAGCTAGCTAACTTGCTCTATAGCTAGCTAACTAGCTTGATGGAGGGCTGGCTGGCTAGCTGATAAATAGCGAGCTATCTACTAGCTAGCTAACTAGCTTGATGGAGGGCTGACTGGCTAGCTGATAAATAGCGAGCTATCTACTAGCTAGCTAACTAGCTATATAGCTAGCTAACTAGCTAGATGGAGGCTGGCTAACTGATAGATAGTGAGCTGTCTGTTGGCTAGCCGGCTAGCTTTATAACTATTTGAGTTAATCCGGGTTAAGTGAACGCTGGCGCGTGTGGCTGCCGCTGCTCACCCACAGAAAAACTGATCCTGTGACTGTAAAGTGAGCGTGAGAGTTTTGAAAGGCGCTTATAAATGAAATGTATCATTATTATAACATGAAAAAAAAAAACAAATTGTTGACGAAATCCGAGTCGCCGCCGAGAAGGAAACGGGACCACGTGTCCAAATTAACACGGCGATTGCCCCTTACATGCTTTGATAATTGGACCAGTGGTTGGCCAGCTGTTCCCCGTGTAGCCATTAACATTCAATTCCCACGACGACCCCCCTCCCCCCAACCAACTCACCCCCGAGCAGTCTCCCTCGGACGGACTCTCCAGATGTCTCATCCACCGAACTGTTGATTCTTTTCATAAAATGGCCGCCGGCGTCGTGAAGTGTTGCGGGTAGGAAGTGGGGGCGGGGGCTCGGAATCATAAAGCGGGTTAAAAATAGACAAAGAAGCTGAATAGGAAGAAGAAGAAGAAGAAGAAGAATACAACGCAGGCTCTTTAAATGCGCCCCCATCATCATGTCTTGTTGCCTTTTGTGCATCGGGCGCACCGCGTTGGATTTCAATTCTATTCACGTCACCTGATGTGAATCATGTGACTCGCCTGCGGTTGGCGAAAACGTCGGGAAAAGATGCGAATAATTTGGTCAAAATGACAAGCCGCCATGACACTGTAAACGAGTCAGCCTATATCATGCTAATCTACTGAGCTAGCTGCTCAGTAGATTAGCATGGAATTTCACAAGTGGGCCGAATAAAATGATGTGGCGGGCTTTCTATCTATTAGAGTTACTTTTGGGTTGAGTTAACGCTGGCGTGTGTGACTGCCGCTGCTCACCCGCAGAAAAAACATCCTGTGACTGTAAAGTGTCCTTGAGAGTTTTGAAAAGAGCTTATAAATGAAATGTACTATTATTATTATTATTATTATTATTAGAGATAGCTAATAAATAGCCAGCTAACAAGCTAGCTAGCTAATAGATAGCTTGTTAGCTTATGATTATAATTATTATGATTATTATTATTATGACTATTATGATTATGATTATGAATGTGATTAGAACTATGCTCATGATTATGATGATGATTATTATTATTAGTATTATTATTATTATCATTAGTATTATCTCCACTGCGAGACTAATAAATCCAATCCAATTATTATAGATAGCCAATATATAGCTAATAGATAGCCAGCTAATAAGCTATCTAGCTAATAGATAGCTAGTCAGCTGGCTAGATAGTTAATAGATAGCCAGCTAACAAGCTAGCTAGCGAATAGATAGCTCCCCAGCTGGATAGATAGCTAATACATAGCCAGCTAACAAGCTAGCTCGCTAATAGATAGCTATCCAGCTAGATAGATAGCTAATAGATAGCCAGCTAACAAGCTAGCTAGCTAATAGATAGCTATATAGCTGGATAGATAGCTAATAGATAGCCAGCTAACAAGCTAGCTAGCTAATAGATAGCTATCCAGCTGGAGAGATAGCTAATAGATAGCCAGCTAACAAGCTAGCTAGCTAATAGATAGCTATACAGCTGGAGAGATAGCTAATAGATAGCCAGCTAACAAGCTAGCTAGCTAATAGATAGCTATACAGCTGGATAGATAGCTAACAGATAGCCAGCCAGCTAGCTAGCTAACACAAAATGAACACAAGGGGGCCAGGAGGGGCTTGGTCGCTAAAAGAGGGGAGGCGATAGCCGATTATTGTTTTTACACACTCATCAACTTCAACCGTCAGACGACATGCTCGGTTGCCTCTTTTGTGCCCCCCCCACGCCCATTTGTCCCACATTTCAGAGCGACGTCAACACTTATAACACACTTCCTGTATCTTTTGCCCCCCTCCCCATCTAGCCCTTCCACCCCATGGTCAATTTGCAGTGCTCTCCTGACCTCAGGATGTTTCTATGCGCCTTGTACGCGCCCGTCTGCAGCGAGTACGGCCGAGTGACCCCCCCCTGCCGCCGCTTGTGTTTGCAAGCCAAAAGCGACTGCTACAAACTCATGGACATGTTTGGCGTCAGCTGGCCGGAGGAGATGGACTGCGACAGGTTGGTGACCCCCCCCCCCCCCCTCCGACGCCCCAAGATGCGTTAGCTAGCTACCTGCTATCTATTTGCTATCTATTAGCTATCTATTGGATGTGTAGCTGGCTGGCTGGCCATCTAGCTAGCTATCTAATGGCTATCTATTGGCTATCTAGCTTTCTTTCTATTTCAGTTACTTCTGGGTTGAGTGAACGCTGGCGTGTATGGCTGCCGCTACTCACCCACAGAAAAACTGATCATGTGACTGGAAAGTGACCTTGAGGGTTTTGAAAGGCGCTTCGAAATCAAATAAATAAAAAGCTAGCTAGCTAGCTAGCTATTAGATAGCCAACAGATAGCCAGCTAGCTAGGTAGCCAATAGATAGCTAATAGATAGCCAGCTAACCAGCCAGATAGCTAAGAGATATATAGCGAGCTGGATAGATAGCTAACAGATAGCCAGCAAGCTAGCTAGCTAGCTAATAATAATAATAATAATAATACATTTCATTTCTAAGCGGCTTTCAAAACTCTCAAGGTCACTTTACAGTCACTGGATCAATTTTTCTGGGGGTGAGCAGCGGCAGCCATACACGCCAGCGTTCAGTCAACCCGGAATAACTCAAAGAAATAAAAAGCTAGCTAGCTAGCTATTAGATAGCCAAGTTAGCCAAGAGATAGCTAATAGATAGCCAGCTAACCAGCCAGCTAGCTACTAGCTAGCGAGCTAGCTGGATAGATAGCCAACAGAGAAAAGATTGTAATGGCTTCCCCAAATTCAGAACTGTAACGACAACGTAGCCCGCGGCTAAAAAAAATGCCTTTGACCTCCCGTGATCTACGTCACCTCATCAGGTTCCCCGACTGCGAGGACCCCTACCCCCGTCCCGTCGACCTCCTATCCAGCGCCGACGCCACCGAGCCCACCGTTCCCGTCCAGCGAGACTACGGATTCTGGTGCCCCCGAGAACTGAAAATCGACCCGGAATTGGGCTACACCTTCATGGGGGTCCGCGACTGCTCGCCCCCTTGTCCCAACATGTACTTCACCCGCGAGGAACTGACCTTCGCCCGCTACTTCATCGGCGTGGTGTCCATCGTGTGCCTGTCGGCAACCCTCTTCACCTTCCTCACGTTCCTCATCGACGTGTCGCGGTTCCGCTACCCGGAACGTCCCATCATCTTCTACGCCGTTTGCTACATGGTGGTCTCCTTGGTCTTCTTCCTCGGTTTCCTGTTGGAGGACCGGGTGGCGTGTAACGCCGCCGTTCCTGGGCGGTTTCGAGCTTCCACGGTCACTCAAGGCTCCCACAATAAGGTCTGTTGACGACAACAACAAAAATTAGTCCGACGGTTATTGATTAGATTAGATTAGATTAGATTAATAATAATACTCAACCCGGAATAACTCCAATAAATAAAAAGCTAGCTAGCTAGCTATTAGATAGCCAACAGATAGCTAGCTAGCCAATAGAAAGCTAATAGATAGCCAGCTAGCTAATAGATAGCTAGCGAGCTGGATAGATAGCTAACAGATAGCCAGCTAGCTAGCTAATATATAGCTAATCAATAGCCAGTTAACCAGCCAGCTAGCTAATAGATAGCTAGCTAGCTGGATAGATAGCTAACAGATAGCCAGCTAGCTAGCTGATAGCTAATAATAATAATAATAATAATAATACATTTCATTTCTAAGCGCCTTTCAAAACTCTCAAGGTCACTTTACAGTCACAGGATCAGCTTTTCTGCGGGTGAGCAGCGGCAGCCACGTGTGCCAGCGTTTACTCAACCCAGAAGCAACTCAAATAGATAGAACGCTAGCTAGCTAGCTAACAGATAGCTAATAGATACCGAGATATATAGTTAGCCAACTAGCTAGATAGCCATATCGCTAATAAATAGCCAGCTACATTTGCATTTAGTACTCTCACAGTGGAGAAATTGACAGCAGCAAAGTGATGACAGTAAAAGGAACGGAAGGAGTAGAAAAACAAAATACAGGAGCTGCTGTAAAGGCAGCCACTCTTGCGGCAAAACAAAACATATAACAAATAATATGACAACACAAAAGACAGTCATTCAATCTTAAGCACTTTCTCCAGTTTCAGATGAAACGAGGGAGTATCAAAGTGTCCTTTTCACCAGTGGATCAAAGGACGTCATGGTGGAAATGTGCACGTCTGCTACGAGCTAAATGTTGAAAGCAAACAATGAAGCTGTAGCGTCCATTGACAAAAAGAGATTGCCTGACGTCTCTTGTCATGTGTACTGTAAATCCGCTTCAATTCCAAGCAGCGGCAGCCTCGCGCTGACACACAACAACACAGAATTACAAAATAAAAGCACAAAACTAATACAAAAATGCAAGACTAGTGAGAGCACTTACTCGGGAGCCCTCTTTGATCCTCTTGATTCCGCGTTTCAGGCCTGCACGCTCCTCTTCATGGTCCTCTATTTCTTCACCATGGCGGGCAGCGTCTGGTGGGTCATCTTGACCGTCACCTGGTTCCTGGCCGCCGTTCCCAAATGGGGCAGCGAAGCCATCGAGAAGAAGGCCCTGATCTTCCACGCCTGCGCCTGGGGAATCCCCGGCGTGCTCACCGTTAGCCTGCTAGCCATGAACGGGATCGAGGGAGATAGCGTTAGCGGCGTTTGCTTCGTGGGGCTCTACAACCTAGCGGCGCTACGTTGGTTCTTGCTAGCTCCGCTGGGAGTGGATGTCGTGGTGAGTAAAGAACCGGCGCAGTGAGCGAAGCGTTCCTGCGCCGGCGGTAGACTGACGACCTGTTCCTCCTCCATCGCTAGGTGGGCGTGGTGCTCCTGCTAGCCGGCATCGCGGCTCTCAACCGCGTCCGCATGGAGATCCCCCTGGAGAAAGCCAACCAGGAGAAACTGGTCAAATTCATGATTCGCATCGGCGTGTTCTCGGTCCTCTACCTGGTTCCTCTGCTGAGCCTTCTGGCCTGCTACCTCTACGAGAACAGCCGCAGGAACGTCTGGGAGACCACGTGGGTCCAGGAGAAGTGTCGGGACTACCACATTCCGTGTCCTTATCAGGTGATACGTCGTCAATACTTTCGCATTTTCAAATAAAACGGAACTTTCACACTATAAAAATAAACTAGGACAGTCTAGCTAGCTAGCAAGCTATCTATCGTTTAGCTATCTAGCTGGCTAGGTAGCTATCTATTAGCGACTGTATCCTGTGACTGTAAAGTGACCTTGAGAGTTTTGAAAGGTGCTTATAAATGAAATGTATTATTATTATTAATGTATCTATAAGCTAGCTAGCTTTCTATCTATTTGAGTTACTTCCTGGTTGAGTGAACGCTGGCGTGTGTGGCTGCCGCTACTCACCCACAGAAAAGTTTATTCGGTGACTGTAAAGTGACCTTGAGAGTTTCGAAAAGCGCTTAGAAATGGAATGTATTATTATTATTATTACTATCATTATGATCATTACGATCACATCTCCTGTCCCACGTACTGTAAATCCGCTTCAATTCCAAGCCGCGACAGTCTCCTCCAAACCAAATAAGGATGTAGTCAATAATTATTCTTATTTTTGTGGGATGTATTATTCCATAGAATCATCTAAATTTAGATGAACGCGCGTTTGTGTGCAGGTGGGGCAAAGCAGTCGTCCTGACCTGTCGCTCTTCCTGCTCAAGTACGCGATGATGCTAATCGTGGGCATCCCGTCTGTCTTCTGGGTGGGCAGCAAGAAGACCTGCTTCGAGTGGGCCAGCTTCTTCCATGGAAAGAGAAGAAAAGAGTACGCACACACACAGACACCCAACAAAAATTTTCAATTAACTCATTCACTGCCAGATGATGTGCAAAAATGTGTCCACTCCAGTGCCAGGGTTTTTGTCATTGTCACTTTAATTCCAGGACACACAGAATAACACCCATTAGCTAGCTATCCAGCTACCTATCTAGCTAGCTATCTATTAGCTGGCTATTAGCTAGACAGGTGGCTTTCCATCTTTTTTTACTTTATGTTACTTCCGGGTTGAGTGAACGCTGGCGCGTGTGGCTACCGCTGCTCACCCACAGAAAAAAAAACTTATCCTGTGACTGTAAAGTGACCTTGAGAGTTTTGAAAGGTGCTTAGAAATGAAATGTATTATTATTGTTATCTAGCTAGCTATCAATTAATTAGTTATCTAGCTAGCTAGATATTAGCTATCTACTAGCTAACTAGCTTGCTATCTATTTGATTATTATTATTATTATTCAATGTAGCGCAAGAAACCTTAGACTATCTTCTTTCATTAATAAAAAAAGAGTTAATTCCTAAATTATATGTGTCTGGAGTTATCTGAGCTTGAAATAAGGGCGGCTGTCCAAAATACAATGTACTTCTTTGAAGGTATCAGATGTTTAGATGTATATATGGGACCAGAGCTACCAGCAAATTTTAGTTAGCTGACGAAGCTTTTCGGGTCTCTCCTCAGCGCCATGGGGGACAGTCGGCAGGTCCCGGGGGAGCCCGATTTCGCCCGATTACTCCTGAGGGACCCCCAGGAACCCGTGTCCAGGAAGTCCCGGGGTACGTCCACGCAGGGAACGTCCACGCACGCCTCCTCCACCCATTTAGCCATGCTGGACGAGCCCCCTAGCGGTAGCACCAGCCGGGCGGGCTCGTTGCGGAGCGGGCGTTCCAAGTTGAGCAGCTACCACGGGAGTCTGCGGCGTTCCCGACATGGCGGGTGAGCATTGATTACAATCATCATAAGAATACAGTTCATTTAGAAGCGCCTTTCAAATCTCTCAAGGTCACTTTACAGTCACAAGTTTTTCTGTGGGTGAGCAGCGAGAGCCACACGCGCCAGCGTTCACTCAACCCAGAATAACTCAAAAAGATACAAAGCTAGCTAGCTAATAGATAGCTATATAGCTAATAGATAGCTAAATAACTCAAAAAGATAGAAACCTAGCTAGCTAGCTAATAGATAACTAGACAGCTAATATATAGTTAGCCAGAAAGATAGCTAATATGTTTCCTGACTCAAATAGCTAGCCAGCTATATAGCTAATAGATAGCTAGATAACTCAAATAGAAAACTAGCTAGCTAGCTAGCTAATAGATAGTTAGACATCCAATATATAGCTAGCCAGCTAGATAGCTAATATGTTTCCTGACTCAAATAGCTAGCTAGCTAACTATATAGCTAATAGATACCTAGATAACTCAAAAAGATAGAAAGCTGGCTAGCTAATAGATAGCTAGACAGCTAATAGAAAGCTAGCTAGTTAGATAGATAGCTAATGTTTCCTGACTCAAATAGCTAGCTAGCTAATAGATAGCCAGATAACTCAAAAAGATAGAAAACTAGCTAGCTAGCTAATAGAATAGATAGATAGCCAGCTAGATATCTAATATGTTTCCTGACTCAAATAGCTAGCTAGCCATATAGCCAATAGATTGCTAGACAGCCAATAGATAGCTAGCGAGCTAGGTAGCTAATATCTCGACAAAGTGGCTAACAAACAAAATCGCTCACTCCCATCGGCTTTGTACTTCACGTCCTTCGTCATCATGATCATCACCTCCTCCAGATACGTGGCCTCAACCTGGCGGGCGTCCGAAGACTGCGGGCCTTACGGCAGCATGCCGCACCTGGACGAGCCTTCGCGAATGAGCGCAGAGCGCCTGGACGGACTTTCGCGACACGGTTCTGCTCACCTGCTGGACATCCAGTCGCGGCACGGCAGCGTCAGGGACCTCAGTTGCGTCCCCCAAGCCGCCATGGGATTCGCCGCCAACGGCATTCACAGGGTGCTGGAGGAAGACGCGGCGTGAGACATTTTACGGACAATTTCACAGACGACAATTTTACGGCCGATTTTACAAACCATTTTACAGACGACAATTTTACAGACGACAATTTTACAGGACGATTTTACAGACGATTTTACAGACCATTTGACATACGATTTTACGGACAATTTTACAGACGATTTCACAAATGATTTTACAGACGGTTTTACAGACAATTTTAACAGATGATTTTACTGACGATTTTACAGGCGATTTTGCAGGACAATTTTACAGGCAATTTTACAGACGATTTGACAGATGATTTTACAGACAATTTAACAGATGATTTTACAGACGATTTTACAGGCGATTCTGCAGGACAATTTTACAGGACGATTTTACAGGCAATTTTACAGACGATTTTACAGGCGATTTTGCAGGACAATTTTACAGGACGATTTTACAGGCAATTTTACAGACGACAATTTTACAGACGATTTGACAGATGATTTTACAGACAATTTAACAGATGATTTTACAGACGATTTTATAGACAATTTTCCATTTGTTTTGATTGTTTTTATGCAGTGTGAACTCATTGTCCAAACGTGATCTCCAAAGACTGACTGGCTACTTTTTGGATGGTTTTATTACAGCTTTTGGAGGTTCCAAAGGTCTTTTTTAGTTCTTTTTCATCCATTTTTCTGTGCGTGTTTATCAGCAAGAAGGACTGAAACCAAATTGCTCGCTGACTGTACATTTTTTGTACATTACTCCCTTTAGAATATTTTTTTTTTAATTCTTAGTGAAATAATTATTAAAATGTCTCGCAAAAAAAAAAAAAATGGCGGGCAAAGGGAATTCTTCACAAATATAACACAGAAGCGGCCATCTTTGTATTTTGTCATTCCAAACCTGGAATGACATCAAAAAGTAGTAGGTAGTAAAATCGTTGCATTTATAGAGCTGATAAATTCAAGTTTTGAGAGATAAAAATAAAAAAAAATACTGGGTCATTGAACTCATTCACTGCCATTTCCAAATGTATTTTGTTCCCCTTCCACAAGGGGGCGGCATTTGCCTTTTATACAGCCGCCTCCATTTATAATAATAATACATTGCATTTGTAAGCACCTTTCAAAAGTCTCAAGGTCACTTTACAGTCACTGGATCAGTTTTTCTGTGGGTGAGCAGCGGCAGCCACATGCGCCAGCCACTCAACCCGGAATAAGTCAAATAAATAAAAAGCTAGCTATTAGATGGCCAGCTAGCTAGTTAGCCAATAGATAGCTAATAGATAGCCAGCTAATAGTTACTTAGCTGGATAGATAGCTAACAGGTAGCCGGCTAGCAAGCTAATAGATACAATCATGTTGTTGGGTGCATTTCAATCTCATATAACACCAGACCCATTAACTTAGGAATTAACTCTTTTCCACTGAAAGAAGAGCGTCTAAGGTTTTTTTTACGTTGCATTTAATGTTTATGTGGTCCTAAAACTCAATATTCTGTGAGTCATGCAATTGGGAGTGAAAATGACAAAAACCCTGGCAGTGGAGCGGACACATTTTTTGCACATCGTCTGGCAGTGAATGAGTTAAAATAAACAAAAGTATACATACATGTCACTTACCTGAATGGATTTAGCTACATTACAAAAAATTGCTAAATTTATTAAAAGTAAACTATGATATATTTGACAAGCCCCGCCCCCTTAACTGATTATCCATCTACAAACAAATAATAATAATAATAATAAAAGCAATTTGACGTGGTGGTTCAAAGCTGTGCATAAATGTCCAAAATTAAAATGTGTATTTTTTTTTTTACATTTTTTTTTTCAATAAACGAAAAACAAACAATCACACACACACACATTCCTGTTTCAAAGGTTTTGTGAGGTCCGGATAACTCCAGATAAGGAGTTAGGACCCCCGTTGCTGCTAAGTCTAGAGAAGAACTCGTGTTCCATTTGAAGACTAAATGTCATCCCATTTCCCACTTCAACTTCTTTAAAAACAAAGAACATAAAAAGTGGACTTGAAACTGAAATAACAGCAGGAGTGAGGTTTCTGAATGGCTACATTCAAAGTCCTCACCCCTGCTGTGAATTTGGTTAAAATATTGTTTTACTTTTTGTGGTATGAACTTTTTCCCTTTCATTAACCACGCACACACACACACACACACACACAACACACACAATGAGTAAAAAGTGTGTGTGTATCCAAGTGAAATGAAAATACACACCAAAAATCATTTTGGGTGATTTGTGAGGACCTCTCTGAAGCTTAAACAGATGCATATATAGACTCTCTAGAAGCCTTTCGAAAGAAGAACATTGTGAGGACCGGCAAAAAAGTCCTCACTTGTCAAAAATGTCCTCACTACGTATAATATAAAATGTTAGTGGTCCTCACAAGATTAGTCATATACACACACACACACACACACACACACACACACACACACACGGCATTTGTAACAGCCCTCCGCTTTATTGAAATACATCGGAGTCAGGTTAATATGAGTCGTCCACACAAATGTGGTAGCCAGTTCCATACATTTTCTTTTGACCTTACACCTTAAATATTTTTTTTTGTGCAAAAAGAATCTACATCACCTGTAGTGGGTTATCCTCAGTTAAAACGCCCAAACCGTTTAAAAAAAAAAAAAACAATAAAGTAAAGGAAAATCCAAAACCAAAAAATGATTACATCTATAACATGCAAAACTGTACAAATTATTACAAAGAAATCCTAAAAAAAAAGAACCAAAGTGTATTATGATATGAAAGCAAAATATAGAAGGTATTTTTTTTAAGATAAGACCTCACTGAAATGCAAAGGCAATTTATATATTTTTTTTATCTCCACAGCAGCCCGAAAAACATGTTTTTTTTTCAAATCCACTCCTGCTATTAAAAAAAAAAAAATAATAATAATAATCATATTGCTTCTAAACTTTTTCTTTTTTTCCTGAGTTAGTCTTTCTTATCATTTGAATTGTTTTTATTTGTATTTTCAATCTGTACAGTGTACAACAACGGCCAAATAAAAAGGTCCTCCTGGTTTTTTTCCGAGAGAATACATTCCACGCGCCGAGCGCTTTAAACTCCACCCCCCCCAAAAATAAAATAAAATTAAAACGCACGCGTGTGGAATAGTGTCTTGAAAAATAACATGAAAATAAATGTAGAGGAATGAGCACGTGTTTGCTTCCCTGACAACGGCGCTAGTGACAGAATAGCACGTTAGCATCGCGCTAGTGTCACGTTTGAGGAAACCCGGCAGAAGAAGCTAAATTAAAATGAGAAAAAAAATAAGAGAAACGCTCGGCGCGATGATAAATAAGCATGTTGGCTTGTGAGCTGGTGTGTGTGTGTGTGTGTGTGGGTGGGGGGGGGGGCGTAAAAAGTGTTTTTTTTTAGCTTTTAAACACAGTGTTGACGTTTTTTTTTCGCTATTGGGGAATGAGCGGCTAATCTCAATGGACGTTTAGAGCTAGCAACGGCTTGATTGACAGTCTAGGATTTTGCCCCTCCCCCTTTTTTTAGGTGGGCGGGGTAATCAAATAAAGCTCACCTGCACACTAAACGTTTGTTTTGTCGCATTTGGTGCCCACGCGTGTTTTAATCCAGATTTGCGAGCGAGGGGTGGCATGGCGTCATAAAATGGAAACACAATCAATCAAACAAAAAGTTTTAAAATGGATTCCGTCGTATGAATAAAACCAAAATCACTCAGGAATAAAATGGCGGCCGGGGGGGCAAAAATAATACAAAATCCCCCCCCCCCATCCTGTGTAGTTCTCTATAGTATTTCCTTATCATATATTACTCTCTACTTTGAACCTATGTACATTATTGTAGTTGTTGGGCCAGGGTGGGGGTCGGAGGTCAGGGGGGGGGTGAAATGGACGCCCCCCCCCCTCTTTTGAGGATGAACAATGAAGTCTGTATTTTTAAAAGGGATCATAAAGTGATTGCACTTATGGGGAAGTTTAGTGTTAGCTCGTTTAGAGGGGTGGGGGGATTTTGCAAAAGAGGGGGAAGCGCCAGCAAAACAAAGGCATCTAGTCTAATATTGATAAATAAATTAAAATATTGTCCCCCAATACCTGCCCCCCCCCCCAAAAAAAAAGCTCCTATGTACAAATAGAAATCTATTTTTTTTTTATCCTGTCTTTGCATCTGAATGAGGGCGTGGCAGCATTGGACTCAAGAGACCATTTGGACCCCAATAAACAACCGTTAAAGGGGGGGGGGAGGGGGGGTAGTCGTGTACTGTCATGGACCGTCGGGCTGGCGCGGGTTTCGGGTTTGGGGGTCTCATGTTTCCCAGCCCATCCGGTCGGTGCTCTCCAACGACAGCGACTTGGTCTTGTGAGGCGAGGCCGGACTGGGGGGGCTGCTGAAAGTGGAACTGTTGGAGGCCGTCGAGTGACGTGGGGAATCAGAGTCCTGCACAAGAAAAAAAAAACACAAACAAAATTCAAGTCAGCGAGTGGTTTACTTTGAGATTCCTTCCGTTTCCACGGTAACCGCGCATGGGTGTGGTCATCGCGATGACGCAAGATGGCGGGATGTGGAGGAAACCAGCTGGTGACATTTTGCACAGAATGTCCAAATATGGGGGTTGGTGGGGGGGGGGGGGGGGGGTATGTTAATCAACAAGTACAGTGATACCTTGCCTTACGAACTTAATTGGTTCCCAGAGTGTGTAAGGTGAAAAGTGTGTATCCCAAAAATTAATTTCCCAAAGGAAACCATTAAAATGAGAATAATCCGTTCCCAGGTCCCCATAAAACATAATTTTCTACTTTCTAATGTTCTAAAACGACACAAAATATACCTTATTTTATGTATAATAAATGTGCTATGGTATTATAATTAAAGAAATAAACTGTACTGTATAATAAAGTTGTTTTATTTGCCTTTATGATGGTCGTTGATGGCTTGATGGAATGGAGTGGCTGGGTTCATCAGCATTAAACACTTGAAGAGGAACGCAGCCTTCTTCTTTCACCATCTTGAGGAATGACCGACCCCTCGTCGGTGCTTTCTCTGCGATAATTTTATCCTGTTCCTCATCAATTGTGTTGATTTAGCTGGGTTAATAGATTTTTGTATCAAGTGTACAGATGACTTGTGCGGGTTGTTTGTGGAGCCTGATTGATGGGAAATTTAACCTTGCAGTCGGCACTCTACCTTTGAGCTATCAAAGTCCAAATGTCACTGTTTTCTATCCATTTTGTCACTCTCTCTCTGTCGTCTGCCTGTCTCTTTAATGTTTAAACCAGCTCCCCTCACTGCTGCATTCTTGACCAATCACGTGGCTTTAACCGAATACTGGGGGCGGGGAATAGAGGATAAAAACAAGTCGGCTGCCATTTTCTTGTTAGGAGAACGGGCTTGTTTGCGAAAGACACATCACTCATTGTGGCAGCTCCGTGTGTATCTCGAAAAATAGTTTGTATGCCAAGGTAATATTTTCAGAAACTGAAAAGTTTGTAAGCCAAGGGGTTCGTAAACCGAGGTATCACTGTACACACGTCCAATGACAGACACACACACACACACACACACACACACACGGAGCAACTTGTAGGGAACTCTGGCTTGTGTTTGGCGGAGGCCATTTTAAGTTGTTGTTGACATTACCTTCATTTTACTAAGCAAGGTCCTTAAAGCTCTTTTCAGATCGGGGGTCTTCTCCGACGGCGAAACCGCCTGCCACTGCAGAGGAGAGTTGAGACTCAGGGCCGACCGACACCCTGACGGCATGCTGGGGTGAGGTGGGGGGTGAGGTGGGCGGTTTGGGTTGAAAGTGCACGAAAGGCGAGAAATGGGGCAAAAAAAAAATGGGATTGGGAGGATTCCGGCGCTTGGTGGTCACATGATTGGGGGGGGGGGGGTGACGTGGAGGCGGGATTGTTTGGTTCACCAAACGACGACAGCGCTCGCTGTTTAATGCTTGCGTGGCATGGACACGACTTTCCTCTCACAAGAAACAGGAAGTGATCATGTAGAAAGGCGGCCAATGAAATGGCAAACGATCACAAAGAAGGAAGATTTCATTGGCCGCCACTCAAAAAGTCGGAAGAGGAGGATGAGGTCAAGCGACCGCTGGGATGTTGGTGGCGGATGGGGGGGTGAGGGGTCATGTGTATGATTATAATAATAATACATTTCGTTTATAAGCACTTTTCAAAACTCTCATGGTCATTTTACAGTCATAGGATCACTTTTTCTATCGGTGAGCGGCGGCAGCTGCACATGCTAGCGTTCACTGAACTCGGAATAACTCAAATAAATAAAAAGCGAGCTAGCTAGCTAGCTATTAGATAGCTAATAGACTGCGAGCTAGACAGCTAGCCAGAGAGATTGACAGCTATATAGCCAGCCAGATAGCTCATAGAGAGCTAGCCAGCTGGAAAGAGAGCTAACAGATAGCCAGCTAGTTAGCTAGATAGCTAATAATAATAATAATAATAATAATAATAATAATAATAATAATAATAATAATAATAATAATAATAATAATAAATTGCATTTATAAGCACTTTTCAAAACTCTCAAGGTCACTTTACAGTCACTGGATCCGTTTTTCTGTGGGTGAGCAGCGGCAGCCACACGCGCTGGCGTTCACTCAACCCGGAATAACTCAAATAATTAAAAAGCAAGATAGGTAGCTATTAGATAGCCAGCTAGCTAGCTAGCCAATAGATAGCTAATAGATAGCCAGCTAACCAGTCAGTTTAATTTCTAACCGCCTTTCAAAACTCTCAAGGACACTTTACAGTCACTGGATTTTCTTATGTGTGGGTGAGCAGCGGCAGCCATTCGCGGCAGCGTTCACTCTACCCAAAGGTAACACAGCAGTGAACAGAAGAGGAAAGGAAAGAAAGAAGTAGAAAAAAAATACAGGAGCTTCTGGAAATGCTAGCTAGCTGGATAGATAGCTAACAGATAGCCAGCTAGCTAGCTAATAAATCGTTGGGTTGACTATGCAGGGCGATTTTTCCCCTTTGACCCTTCCTCCCCTCTAAGAACTGACCTCTCGATCAAAGTGGGAAAGCGGAGCTTCCCCGCAATCCACGCCGCCGCCGCCCGACGACAAGGAGCTCTCCGAGGGCGACGTAATAGCTTGCCGCTTAGCGCTGTAGCTCCCGCCCGATAGCTCCCGGCGAAGGGCGCTACCGTTCTGGGAAGACGAGCCTGTGACGAGGTTAAAGTCAGAAAGGGATTGGCGACGATATGGCGGCGCCGTCCACTCACGTATGCCCAGCCCGCTGCTGGCGCTCATGGAGCGGCCCGGCTCGGCCCTGTTCTTGGTGATGGAAGGGATGCTGACAGAACCGCTGAAACCTGCGCGGCTCTCTTGGATGCGGACATTCTAAAGGAAGCACAAGCCCAGATAAATCATAAGAACAAATAATAACAATAATAATAATAATAATAATAATAATAATAATAATAATAATAATAATAATAATAATACAAATAATAATAAAAAAATAATAAGAATAATAGTTATAATAATGGTAATAATAACAATAATAATAATAATAATAATAATAATAATAATAATAATAATAATAATAATAATAACAATAACAATAATAATACTAATAACATAATAAGAAAAATAATAATAAAGATAAGAATAAAGATAATAATAATAATAATGATAATAATTTGTTTCATGTGTAAAAAAACGCGTAAAAAAATCGTTTAAAAAACGATTGCAAAAAAAACACGTGTAAAAAAATGGTGTAACAAAATATGTAAAAAAACGTGTAAAAACATGTTAAAAAAACATGTTAAAAATAGTGTAAAAAATGTCTAAAAAACATGTTTAAAAAACGTGCATTCAAAAAAATGTAAAAAAACAATTGTTGTAAAAAACGTGCATTCAAAAAAATGTAAAAAAACAATTGTTGTAAAAAACGTGTAAAAAAACACGTGTAAAAAAACAATTGTAAAAAACGTGCATTCAAAAAAATGTAAAAAAAACAATTGTTGTAAAAAACGTGTAAAAAAACATGTAAAAAACATGTAAAAAAAGCGTTAAAAAATAGTGTAAAAAAATGTCTAAAAAACAGGTGTAAAAAAACGTTTAAAAAAACGTGCGTTCAAATAAACGTAAAAAAAAAACAATTGTTAAAAAAAACGTGTAAAAAAACACGTGTAAAAAAACATATGTAAAAAAAACGTGTAAAAACACGTGAAACGTGTGTAAATCCGGGAATGTCAGCGAATGACTTAAGTAATTTTGATAAATGGCGGAGAACGTTTTGGAATACCATGGGCAGGTCTTTGAGAATCTGGATCCCGTCCCCTGGTCCCATGTGGGCAACGTGGTTGAAGTTTGTGGGGTTGGAAATCAGCTTGTTCCTCATCTCCGGATCCCGCAACATCTCTCTGCAGTCACAAAAATGTGTATTTTTAAAATCAATAAAAAATGCACTCTGTGATTGGATGATCGTGCCGTGCAAAGTACCTCCTCTGCTGTAGTCGCTCTTCCTCAGGCACCCTGAAGGAGAAGCGCCTCTTATTGTTCATGCTGCGTACCATCTGCTTCCTGCTGTTGTCCGACGTCTCCGGGACGACCAGCTCGTCGCCTTCTGAAAGATCACAACAAAGCCCCCCACCGCGGAGGTGGGAGGGGGTGCGCGTTGACATCGGTGACTACAAAAGCATTTTTCACACACGCAAGCTAGCAAACAGCCCAGGCGACTGTTAGCGTTCGACATGTGAGGTGAGATGAATGCAATGGGGAAAAGTCGTTGAGGGCAACTCACCGGCTGTTTTGTTTCGGAAGTAGATGAGTCGAACCGTTTCTAAGCCCAAAAGGTTCAGGGAGCCGTCGACATTCAAAGGTCGCACCTGTAGTCACACACATGTATGCGATCTGTTAGCTATCTGGCTAGCTAGCTAAGTAGCTGGCTATTTATTAGCTGTATGGCGACCTAGCTAGTTGGCTATATATTATCTCTATGTTAGCTACCTAGCTAGTTTTCTATCTATTTGAGTTAATTCCGGGTGGACTGAACGCTGGTGCGTGTTGCTGCCGCTACTCACCCACAGAAAAGCTTATCGTGTGACTGTAAAGTGACCTTGAGAGTTTTGAAAGGCGCTTAGAAATGAAATGTTTTTATTATTATTATTATCCCTCCCATAACGCTCCATTTCTGTGAGGGTGCAATTTCAAATATTGTCCACAAGAGGGAGACAAAGACTGACGTTATACTACTGTACTGTTATGCAGTTAGACTGTTAGACTATTAGATTAAATCATTAAATTAATACATTAATACATTTATAAATTAATAATTAAAATTTGCTTAAAAATTCAATATTACATTATTAAATATTAAATTATCAAACATTAAATAATTAATAATCAAATTATTAAGTAAATTATTAATGAGTAAATTATTAAAAAGTAAATTATTCATAATTAAATTACAAATTATTTTATTAGTAATTATATTATTAATAATTATATTATGTATTATTATTATGATTATTATTATTATAATTGTTATGATTATTATTATAATTATTATTATGATTAATCCCTGTCACTTGTTAGCCACAAACCTTCTTCAGCGGGATGGTCTGAATCCACTCCATAGTGTTGACGTCAAACACATCCACAGCATTCTCGCTGTACACCGACAGGTAGGGGGCGTTGTAGCCTGAAAAGGGGGCGGGGGCAATTCTGATTGATTACATATTATTGATGACATCCACAATTTAACTCTGAGGGGTCTTACAGGCGCTGTTGGGCACAGCGGGCCACATGAGTTCCTGCTGGCGTGACCTGCGACCTTGAGAGTCCACGTAGACGCCGATGGCGCTGAAGCAAAGCAACAATTCCTTGCTGGAGATCTCCACGGCGCAAAGGGCGTCCAGGTTCTGCTGAGGGATAAACGCCAGGGTGTGGTCCTCGGGGTGAAGCAGGCTCACTGGGCTTACGTCACCGTGGACGCTGTGGAGGGATATTTTTTTTTTTTTTCAGTGACAGTTCATAAAAAACGAGGAGGTCAATTGATTAGGTACCTGTAGCGGGTGAAACCGGATTGGTAGCCCACGTATAGTCGCTCATTGAGCAGACCCATCCATTGGACAAGCCCCGGAGCCTGAAGCTCCCGCAGCCGACGGTGGCGGGCTTTGCTCTTGTTCACCTGAAGTGGACGAAAGCGCAGATTAAAAAATAAATAAATACAGTGATACCTTGCCTTACGAACTTAACTGGTTCCCAGACAGAGTGTGTAAGGAGAAAAGTGCGTATCCCAAAAATTAATTTCCCAAAGTAAACCATTAAAATGAGAATAATCCGTTCCCAGGTCCCCATAAAACATAATTTTCTACTTTCTAATTTTCTAAAACGACACAAAATAGACCTTATTTTATGTATAATAAATGTGATACGGTATTATAATTAAAGAAATAAACTGTCCTGTATAATAAAGTGGTTTTATTGACCTTTGTGATGGTCGTTGATGGCTTGATGAAATGGAGTGGCCGTTTTCATCAGCATTAAACACTTCTTTCACCATCTTGAGGATCTGAGGATCAATCTTGTAGGTGCCTTTCTGTGCCATAATTTTACCTAGTTCCTCATCAATTGTGTTCTGTTTAGCTGGGTTGATAGCTTTTTGCATCAAGTGTACAGATGACTTGTGCGGGTTATTTGTGGAGCCTAATTGATGGGATATTTTAACCTTGCAGTCTACACTGCTTTTGAAGTACGAGTCCAAATTTAACTGTTTTCTATCCATTTTGTCACTCTCTCTCTGTCGTCTGCCTGTCTTTTTAATGTTTAAAGCACCTCCCCTCACTCCTGCGTTCTTGACCAATCACGTGGCTTTAACCAACGACTGGGGGTGGGGAATAGAGGAACAAAACAAGCCGGCTGCCATTTTCTTGTTAGGAGAACTGGCTCATTCGCGAACGACACATCACTCATTGTGGCAGCTCCGTGTGTATCCAGAAAAATAGTTTGTATGCCAAGGTAAAATGTTCATAAATGTAACGTTCGTAAACAGAGAATTTTCATAAGCCAAGGGGTTCGTAGACAGAGGTATCACTGTACGTAAAAAAAAAACTTGGAGTGTAGCGTAAGGTCCCCGTTAACAAACCTCGTAACACATAATTTGCCGCTTCATGGCCACGCAGAGACACGTGAGAGAACCGTTCCGGACGGGTCCGGAAACGATGGTCTGACAGCCTTTTGTCTCGGCGAGTTTGTAGGATTCGATCTCGCGGCCATCCAAGGCTTGCGAGGGGAACAGGCGGACGTGGCGATTCCGTCCGGAAATGACAGCCAGTAGCTGCTCTTGGGGGACGAGGTCGATGTGGTGCACTTTCTTATTGTCGCCCACCCGAATGATTTCTGAAGAGAACGACGAAGGGGAAATGAATCCAGGTTGTATTTTGTCAAATCGTTTGACTGGGTGGGGGGGCTCTCACCGTCTTTGGTGACGTGGATGACAAAGAGGCCTTCCTCGTTGCCCAGGGCGACGCGCTCGTGATCTGATGGGGAAGCAAAAAAAAAAAAAATGAAACACTTTGAGAGCATATCGCTTCGAATGGTAATCTAATCTAAATCTAATATAAATATAATCTAAATATAATATTAATCTAATCCAAATCTAATATGATTCATCAAATCCAAATCTAACCTAAATCTAATCTAAATCTAATCTGATCCAAATCTAACCTAAATCTAAATCTAATCTAAATGTAATCTAAATCCAATCTAAATCTAATATGATTAATCCAATGCAAATCTAATCTAAATCTAATTAAAATGTAACTGATTTAAATCTAATTTAAATCGAATCTGATCTAATTGTACTCTAAATCTAATCCAATCTAAATCTAATTTAAATAGAATATATGTAATCTAAATCTAATATGATTTATGTAATCTAAATCTAATATTATTAATCTAATCTAAATCTAAATCTAATTTAATCTAAATTTCATCTAAATCGAATCCAAATCTAAATTTAATCCAAATCTAATGTAAATCTAATTGTAATCTAATTTGAATCTGAATTAATCTAAATCTAATTTAAATCGAATATAAACCAAATATAAATTTCATCTAAATGTAATATGATTTATGTAATCTAAATCTAATTTTATTAATCTAATCTAAATCTAATTTAATCTAAATCAATCCATTTCTAATCCAAAAATAACCTCTCAATCTAATCTAATGTATATCTAATTTTAATCTAAATGTAATCTAATCCTTACTGACCGATGATAGCAGCAGCCTGCGTGGTCTTGATGAGCGGCAGCGTGCTGTCGTAAGCCTCCTTGGGGACGTAGACGAAGCGTTCCTTGAGCTTGTTCTTCTTGAGGATGCGGTGGAGCTCGTTGAGGAGGCCCACCCATTTGTTTCTCTCCTGGTCGCTGTCCGCTAGAATCAAGATGGACGGCTTGTGGCTGCTGGAGGGGGAAAGCTGAGACGCCGTGACCTGTACAGAGAGACGACGGCGGCGTTGAAGGTGAGGTTGGCAATAAAGTTTTTGGGGGGAATTTTGTTCGTTAACATCTCCAAAGCCAAAAAGGCCAAATGCAGTGTCTGAAACTCATGACAAAGCGTGAGCGGATACCAGGGCAGACAACTCTGAAAAGTTGCCTGCCCCATTTTAAGGTAAATAAAACGACTTTATCATACAGTACAGTTTATTTCTTTAATTATAATACCATAGCACAGTTATTATACATAAAATAAGGTAGATTGTGTGTAGTTTTCAAAAATTAGAAAGTAGAAAATAATGTTTTATGGGGACCTGGGAACGGATTATTCTAGTTTTAATGGTTTCCTATGGGAAATTAATTTTTGGGATACACACTTCACCTTTTCACACTCTGTCTGGGAACCAATTAAGTTGGTAAGCCAAGGTATCACTGTACGTTCAATTTCTAAGCACCTTTCAAAACTCTCAAGTACACTTTACCGTCACGGGATAATGTACGTTTACGTTTTGTAGCGTCATAAATGTTGTTAGCTTCGTTTGAATCTTTCTTCTAGGGGCTGAGGTTCTGTGCCTCTACTTTGGAAAATCATATGCAAATGCACGACCTTATAACGCTTGGGAAAGACGGAACCGCGAAGCAGGCTTCTGATTGGCTGTCGTGCCAAGTATGCAATTGCGTATTGTAGTTTTGTAAATCGAACGCCCGACGGAAAAGTTGCACGCCGCGGGCGTCAGGGCAGACGTTATTTCAGACACTGCCAAATGATACATTCATCAAAATAATGATAAGAACCCACTCTGAATATGCACGGGATGTCTTTTCGGCTGGCGTGGATGACATCAGAGGCCAGAACGGAGCTGACGGAGAACTCTTCGTCCCTGGATGACAATCAAAACAAGGACAGGCAAAGTAGTTACGATCTATCGGTCAATATACGTTGCTCCCAAAAATTATTTGATGGTTCCAGTCGCTTTTTTTTTTTTTTACCTCATGTCGATGACTTGGCTGACGACGACACTCGGCTGTGTTATCTTTCCTTCGCCCAATTCGTATAGAAAGAGTTTAAAGTCGCACACCACCGCCATCGCCCTCTGCCAACCTTTTTTCACCCCGGTTGGTTTCGGAACCTATTACGAAAAAAAAAAAAAAAATGTCGTAATCGTCGTGATGACATCACAAATTCGCTTCATGTCATTTTCCAAGCTCACTTACCCTCACGTGGCCTTCGTACGCCGTGCCGATCCCCCTTTGAGGATCGATGCCTAGGGGTCCTTTGGTCTGATCCTGCGGGACGGGACATACCGCCGGCGCCTTGTCTGCGCATGTTACGTGGCAGGAAAAGTTGCAAACTGGAAACAGGAAGTAAACAGGTGAGTCTTGGAGAACGGACAGGACTGCTTCAAAACTCGATTTATGCGATGTACAGTGATACTTTGGCCTACGAACTTTACGCCTTACAAATAGTAAATTCGCAAGAATACAATAATAATACATTTCATTTCTAAGCGCCTTTCAAAACTCTCAAGGTCACTTTACAGTCACGGGACATTTTCTTGTGTGCAGGTGAGCAGCGGCAGCCACACGCGCCAGCGTTCACTCAACCCGGAAGTAACTCAAATAGATAGCAAGCTAGCTACAATCTTGGCATACGAACTATTTTTCGGGAAATACAAGGAGCGCCACAATGAGTGATGTGTTGTTTGCGAATGAGCCGGTTCTTGGAGCTCCTGAAATGGCAGCTGGCTTTTTTTTCCCCTTCTATTTTTTTTTATACAATACAGTTTATTTCTTTAATTACAATACCATAGCACATTTATTACACATAAAATAAGGTATATTGTGTGTAGTTTTAAGGCTTATATAGTTGAAAATTAAGTTTCATGGGGATCTGGGAACAGATTATTCTCATTTTAATGGTTTCCTATGGGAAATTGATGTTTGGAATACACACTTTTCGCCTTATACACACTTTCTGGGAACCAATTAAGTTTGTAAGCCAAGGTATCACTGTAGTGGTTTTTGCAAAGCTCTTACCTTCACAGGTGCAACCTTGGCGTATGAGTCCCACCATGAGGGAGGTGCACTGGTTACATTTGGTGGGTGTGCTAAATGACTTCACGACAAATTGATGTGCTTTTGGCTGAAGCAAAAAAAACAAAAACAAAAAAAGATGAAATATAGTTTTGAAATTGAGCTTATAAACTGTAAGAAAAATGGCTAACCTTTGGGGAGGAGCGACCGATACTGCCGTAGCCTCCTGAGCGCATGGTGGGGGTCTGGATTGCTCGTGGAGAATGATCCATCAACTGAGGGCAACCAAAATAAAGCCATGTGAAAAGTCAAGCGAGATGACGTTCAAAATGCAGGAAAATAACAATTTTTATTGCCTATATGCAATATAGGTGACATATTTTTCATGCAACGTGCACAGATATTTATCCGATGTGTCAAATCAGTCATCCAAAGTCACAAAGCTGGCTACCTAGCTAGCTATTTGCGTTTTATTGGCTATTTAGCTAGCTATTTGCTATCTGTTAGCTGACTGGCTGGCAGGCTATCTAGCTCGCTATCTATTAGCTGTCTGGCTGGCTTGCTAGCTATCCAGGTACGTACTGTATCTATTAGCTATTTACTATCTATTTGCTATTTATTAGCTATCGGTCAGTTGCTTCGCTGGCTGGCTATCAAGCTAGGTATCTCTTAGCTGTCTGGGTGGCTAGCTATCCAGATAGCTACTGTAACTATTAGCTATCTATTGGGTATCTATTAGCTAGCTACCTACCTATTTGCTATTTAGCTATCTATTAGCTATCTGTTAGATGTCTGGCTGGCTATCAAGCTAGCTATCTATCTAGTGAACTACTGTATCTATTCACTATCTACTGGCACTTATAAATGAAATGTATTATTATTATTATTATTATTATTATTATCATTATTATTATCTATTAGCTGTCTGGCTGGCTAGCTACTGTATCTATTTTCTATCTATTAGCTAGCCGGCTAGCTTTCTATCTATTTGAGTTACATCCGGGTTGAATGAACGCAAGCGAGTGTGGCCGCCGCTGCTCACCCACAGAAAAACGTTTGTTGTGACTGTAAAGTGACTTTGATAGGCGCTTATAAATGAAATGTATTGTTAATATTATTATTATTATTATATATGTGCTCATCCTGGGAAGCATCAATTCATCCACACTGGTTCATTTGATATGCACATCTTCAGTCGATGTCTTTATGAAATATGGCGTTTGAATAGCTAAATTATAATAACCTGTGAAGTGAGGCATTCCACACGGGAGCATATTTGCAACTGTGCCAAATGTCACTCAGCGTCATTCTTTGCGCTGATGCGTGTCCGCATACCACTTACGGAAGAAGTCTCGTTTGTTTTTATCATTTGAATGACTCGACAAAATTTAAAAAAAAGGATTAAAAATCAACATTGGGCATCAAACGTCATCGAATTAACACCAAATGAATATTTTTCAAAGTGTCATGTTATGAAACTCCATAAGCACTGTTAGCTTACATTTCTCCATCATTGTGTTTATGACACAAACCTGTCAGGCAATGTCGACACTTTCCCACACCGACTTGGTATGACAAGTACGTCGACGATGCAACGTGACGGACGCGACCGAGTCACGCTTGCTAACTAATCATGACACCACGTCGCGGCGAATACGTGCCTGTCGACGAGCGAGAGTCACGATAGCGCGCGGCGAGGTGATTGGACGCCGTCTTACCTCGATGGGTTCCAGATCGCTCGCCATGGAAGGTGAACGCGAGCGGGATTTCAGGTTGGATTTTTGGTCGTCTTCCCGGGATGTTGTGAAATTATCCATAGAGTCCACCTGATGACAGGAAATCAATCAAATGATGATGAATGACATTTTAGACAAGTTCAAAGTTCACCAAAATATGCCCGACACCTCCGGACAAGTTGCGTCCATAATTTGTAAAAATCACTTCAAATGACTTCTCCGGAGCGTATTTGACAAAGATTCCACCGCATATAGCGACACAATGAAATGCTGATTGCCACCACACACCTTCTAACTGCGGAGCAATTGCCAAAGCAAACAAATAGCCATGTTAATAACTGCAACATACCTTTTGACACCCCACCAGTGGTCACTAAAAAGCCCCCCCCCCGACTTTGCCATGCAACGGTGATAGTAAAGATGACACATGAATTACGCAAGTGCGATGAATGATGCTTACACGTCTGCCTTTGCTAGCCGGGCCGACGGACGGCGAGCGCTTTCGGCGGCGCAAGAGAGGCGCGGCGGTTGGTGGCAGAAGAGACAGAAAAGGGGAGTGAATATCAGAAACGTTCAAGGTCATCTAAGTGAGAAGACAAACACATCTAAAACGTTTTGGATCGTGCACTAAGGCAAGGGGGGGGGGTGGATTGAGGAACGGTTCGGAAAGAGAACACATGAAGATGATGAAGAAGGGGGGGGGGGGGGGGTAGTATGCAACATAGCAAGAGTCAGATACAAATATATATATATGATGGAAAAAAATACTGGAATATTTTTATTTTATTTCCAAAAATATTGGAAAATATATTTCATGTACCATATATTATATTGGAAAATATTTTTCATGTACTATAAACGATATTGTAAAATATATTTAATGTATCATATATTATATTGGAAAATATATTTCTTGTACCATATATTCGAAAATATATTTCATGTACCGTATATAGGAAAATATATTTTATGTACCATATATTATAATGGAAAATATATTCCATTTTATATTGGAAACTATATTTCTTGTACCATATATTACAATGGAAAATATATTTCATGTACCAGATATGTATTATCTTGAAAAATATATTCCATGTACCATATATTACAATGGAAAATATATTTCATGTACCATATATGTATTATATTGGAAAATGTATTTCATGGACCGTATATCGGAAAATATATTTCATGTACCATATATTATATTGCAAAATATATTTCATGTACCATATATTATATTAGAAAGTATATTTTGTGTACCATATATTATATTGTAAAATATATTTCATGTACCATGTATTATATTAGAAAATATATTTTGTGTACCATATATTGTAAAATATATTCCATGTACCATATATTATAGTGGAAAATATATTTAATGTAACATATATTATATTGGAAAATATATTCCATGTACCATATATTATATTGGAAACTATATTTCATGTACCATATATCAGAAAATATATTTCATGTACCATATATTATAATAGAAAATATATTCCATGTACCCTATATTATACTGTATTGGAAAATCTATTTCATGTAAAGTTGAAACAAATCCTCTCAATCCGAAAGTCATCGTCACAAAGCTCATATACATGAACTGACTAGAACCGGTACTGCAAATACATGTCATCACATGTCAACTACAAGGATTTCTGGGTGGGGTTGCATTTCTTCTACTGCGAAATACACGACGGGGGCTTTACACTCAAACGTATACATCTACACTGCCCCTTTTTCACTAATTAGTGTTGGAATCACAACACAAACAAACTATCAAACAAAAAAAAACAACCGATTTCCATCTACCGAAGGAAACTTACGTCTTCCCAAAACTCAATTAAAGAAGATGAAGAAGAGGAATAAGAGTCCTGATGTGTATATCAAAAAACAAGGGCAAATGATGTAATAACACAAATAGGGAAAGAAAATAAAATAAAAGGTGAGATAATAAATGAAGCCAAATTAACATTGGAACAAAATGGCGGCCGTTATTGACTCGCCAATGAATATTTTAACTCATTCGCAAATGGCAGCGAATGCGTTAAAAAAATATTTTTCAACAAGATATCGAGTAACGGTCACAGACACTCACATCGAACTGGTCAAGCGTTGAAGTCGGGGCATTGAGAAAGGCTAAGAAAGAATTCTGGGAATCTTGATGCTTGACACCTGCGGACACGCAGCACCAAAAAAAAAAAAACACAATGTTGCTCAGGAAATGAGGAGATAGAAAGCAAATAATGTCCTGTTGGCGAGGAAACGATTTGTAGTGTCACGGGACGGTTTCGCACATGCGCTTTAATGGGCCGACAATACATTTTGATTCATTGATTAAAAGGTTTCTTTAGCGGTCATCTGTACTTCTTTGAAGGTGTCGGACGTTCTCATCCAAGAAGCTTCGTCAGCCAACTAAAATTTTGCTGGTAGCTCTGGCCCTATCTATATATCCCTACTGTCCAGAAGTCTGGCACTGCCACCACTGGACAGTATTTCATGTACCATATATTATATGGGAAAATATATTTTGTGTACCATATATTATATTGGAAAATATATTTTGTATACTATATATTATATTGGAAAATATATTCCGTGTACCACATATTAAATTGGAAAATATATTTCATGTACCATATATTATAATAAAAAATATAATGGAGACTGCCAAATAACAATAATAATAATAACAATAATAATAATAATAATACATTTCATTTCTAAGCGCCTTTAAAAACTCTCAAGGTCACTTTACAGTCACAGTTTTCTGTGGGTGAGTAGCGGCAGCCACACGCGCCACCCGGAATAACAAATAGATCGAAAACTAGCTACATAGCTAATAGAAAGCTAGCGAGATATTTAATAGCAAGCTAGCTAGCTATCTAGACAGCTAATTGATAGCAAATAGATAGCCAGCTAGGTAGCCAACCAGATAGCCAGCCAGATATCTCGCTAATAGACAGTAAATACACAGCAAGCTAGGTAGCCAGCCAGCTAGCCAGCCAGATGGCCACCCAGATAGCCAGCCAGATAGCTAGCTAATAGACTAGCAAATAGATAGCCAGCTAGGTAGCTAGCCAGATAGCCAACCAGCTAGCTAGCTAACAGAAGTCAGCCATCTTTTTTGGAGGTTTGTTTAACTTGTTTAACCGAAAACGACATCATCCGCATCATTTTGATCGTTAGCCTTTGTCATCATTACACGGAGATGAGGTCGCTCCTTTTTTTGTAGCCATTTTGAACGAGCAAATACGCGATGACGTCGACGAACGGGCACCTCGGCGTAAGCGTAGCTCCTCGGTCTCTTTTTTAAGCCGGTCGATCTCAGCTAGCAGCTCTTGATTTCTGCTCTCGATGTCTTGCAGTTTACTGGAGAGAGTTTGGAAAGACAGGGTTGCTTCACAAGTCACAAGTGTATTTTTAACGCTAAATACTTCACCGGTGGTACATGTACCATTCCGTGGAGATGTTGTTAGCTTTGACTTTATTCAGCTCGTCCTGAATACTCTGTTTGGCCCTGATTTCGGTGTCCAAGGCGGATTGCAACTCCAAGCGGGCCGACATGTCCAACTTGGCAAAGCGACGCATCTTCCAAGGCATGTCCTGCAGCGCCGGAGGAGGAGTTGAAAACCCGAATCGGGGACGAGATGCTAACGACGCCAACGTGAGTGCTTTACCGTCGCTCTCGCTCCCAGGCTGGTATTTCGAAGGCCTTCCAGCTCTTCCGTCATCTTGGTGGCCAAAGCCTGCAGGTAGCCGCGTGCATCTTTCTCGTCACTCACCCTGTGCGGAAACAACGTTTCGTTTGTTAATGGTGAATAAAAAGAGACGTTTTATAGCATTTAGCTCACAGGTGTCAAAGTCAAGGCCCGAGGGCCAAATCTGGTCCGCCACGTCACTTTATTCGGCCCGCAAAAGCACATCAAGCATGTCAAGTTCCATGATGCTAGCTAAAGTTCAAACCAAAATTTCCAATTATCGAGGTGTCAAAGTCAAGGCCCGAGGGCTAAATCTGGCACGCCATGTTATTTTATTCGGCCCGTCAACGAAAATCTAACTTTTTTGAAATTCCATGAACTAAAATTTCAAATGGTCATATGTAAACAATAATAAGAGTCATTATTTCTGACTCAAAAGTTGAAATAATCATAATATATTTCATTTATAAGCGACTTTCAAAACACTCAAGGACATTGTAGTCACTTTTTTTTTGTGTGCGGGTGGGCAGCGGCAGCCATTCGCACCAGCGTTGAGTCTACCCGGAAGTAATATAGCAAGAACTAGCTAAACATTAATTTGTTGTGCGCTCTAGATGTGATATGTGGAGGGTACTTCCCCAAATTCATAACGGCCCAAGAGGAAACTACCGTATTTTCCGGAGTATAAGGCGCACCCCGAATGAATGTCGTATTTTCTAACTTTTTTCCATATATAAGGCGCACCAGACTATAAGGAATGAAGGAAACAACTTTTTTAAATATTTATGTACCGGTAACATCCGACTTACGATCGTGCTCCGTTCCGACCAAACGGTCGTAAATCAAAATGGTCGTAAGTCAAAATCCATTCAAAATATTGAATAGAGACTGGTGCCAGGCGTAGAATTAACATTTTAAAAATAGAGTCTGGAGGTTGTGGTCGTAAGTCGAGCCGGTTGTAAGTCAGATGTTACGTGTACATGAATATTTAAAAGTTTTCCAAATATAAGGCACACCACATTATCAGGCGCTACAGTAGAGGTACTACTTCTATGGGGGGAGGGGGATGGAGTCGGTGGCTGTTGCGGCTAAATACTACTTCATCTTTTGAAGAAAATGAAAGATTTTGGGTGCACCTTATACAACGGAAAATACGGTAACTACAATGTGGTCCGCGGCAAAAAAATGACATTGATACCCTTGATTTAGCTCGAAAATAGCTGAGTTGGCTGCAAAATGACTTGAGCGTGTGTGTGTGTGTGTGTGTGTGTGTGTGTGTGTGTGTGTGTGTGTGTGTGTGTGTGTGTGTGTGCGCGAGCGAGCGCTATGCTAGGACAAGATGGCGCCCGAGTAGGCAGCCGTCAGCAAGTGCTCTCATGAGTCTTGCTTTTTGTTGTTGTTTTTGTCTTGTTTTGTGTTTTCTTTTGTCACTTTGTGTTGTTGGGCGTCGTGTGGAACGAATACGGATTGTTTTTCAGCATTTTTGACCACGACATTCATCAAAGGAGGAGACTGTGCTATCGCTGGACACCAAAGTAATGCTGTAATGGGCAGCAGCATCTTCACAACTTTGTTCAGCGGAAAGGTCGGTGCTGTTGGACAGTCTGCGGCTGGATGGATGCATGGCTTGAGGAGCGTCAGAACTGGTCAGGAGTGTGGAACTGTTGCGGCTTGGAATTGAAGCAGATTTATGCGGGACAAGAGATGTGAGACAATCTCTTTTCCTCAATGGATGCTACAGCTGAGTGTTCGCTTTCAACATTTAGCTTGTAGTCGACGCGCACGTTCCACCATGATGTCTGTGATCCACTGGTGGAAAGACGCTTCGATCCTCTCCTCTTTCATCTAGAACTGCTTCATGTCATCACAAAGAGGGTACAGCAAGTCCTGAAGAATGAATGTCTCTCTACTAATAAAGGCAAATCCAATCCAAGCAGCTGGCGAGGCGTCGGCCGCAAAGGGGGAAGCGATCTGAGCAGGAGGGAGGCTCAAACGGCTCGGGATCCTCAGAGGTATGCAAAAAATGCCGTATGAACACAGCGAGGTGGAAAAAAGACGCCGCCAGGCAACGTCAACTTTCTGGTTACAAAGTTCAAAAAGTGTTTTTGGGGGAAATTTCCCTGCTCGTTGGCGATTTTAAGGAGCGTAAACGGGAACTTTGAATTCGAGACGGCTTTGGGATTCCCCTAACTCAGCGATCGGGAACCTTTTTGACTAAAAGAGCCATAAAAGCAAAATATTTAGAAATGTTTTTCCATTTATGACCATTTTATATAGGGTAAGAAATATTTTTTGCACATGATTCTATATATATATATACTTTTAAAAGCAATAAAAATAATAATACAATAATACAAAAATAATAAAAATAGCACAAAATTGCTTTTACCCATGCGTTGTAATTCATTGTATTATATTTATTACATTCTATTTGTGATTGTATTTTTATTATAGTACCTATGCTTGTCTGTGACTGTGAAGTGTCCTTGAGAGCTTTGAAAGGCGCTTAAAATGTAATGTATTATTATTATTATTATCATATTACCATATTATTATAATGTTCTTATTGTATTATTATTAATGTGTTAATTGTATTATTATTATTCATGTATTATTCTTATTATTATTCATGTATTATCATCATCATTATCATTATTATTACTAGTATTATGATTCTGATTATGAGTATGATTATTATATTACTATTATTATTATTATTATTACAATTATTGTTATTATTGTTGTTATTGTTATTATTAATGTAATTCATAGTTATGATGTATTAGGAAAAAAGAAATTAGGAAAAAAACATCTTTAAAATTCATCTGCAAACTGATTTTTAATCTTTGGCATGCGACTTGATGTTTAGTTTGCCTGTTTTTGTGCTTTCGACTGTCTTTTTTTTAATTTATTATTATTATATATACATATTTTGCTCCATGTCTCTAGCAGCGGTTGTTTTAGAGCGCTGCTCTCTTTGGTTTGGCGATCCGAGACAACCACATCGACTCCTGCCAGGTGTTGAGCAATGGGAAAAGTCAATTCCCGCTCGACTTTGGCTTCGAGGATGAGGACCGTTTCCACGGAAATGAAAAAAAGCCTTTGGAAATCACTTAAGGTTATTTTATCCTGTGTTGATTTACATATGTGTCAAAGTGTGTTTGTCTCACCATTGAATGATTTCCGTGATCTGGGCCTCCCAGTGAGCCACGCTCTCCTTTTTGTCTGAGAGCTCTCTCATCTCTTCCTCAAGCTGCCGATTGGAGACGCTCACCTTTTCAAACATGCTTGTTAGCTGAGGACGGAAAAAGACGTCATGTCAGATGCATCATTTCAAACATATCCCTTTTTTTGTTTCAAAGTGAGAATCTGCGATTAAACCGGAGGCCTCGATTGGACATGAAGAGCAAAACGTGATTTCAAGGACAACCGACACCTTTCTTGGAGCTCCTGCAATGATATACCGAGACAAATAATTTTTCAGGGGGGTTTTGTAATTTTGCCAAATACATTTTTCTGGGATTTTTCTAATTTTCAAAATTTTAGCAAATGCTTCTGGGATTTTTCCAATTTTTAAAATTTTTGGCAAATAATCTTTCTGGGATTTTTGCAAATGTTCCAAATTTTGGCAAATAATTTTGTAGGGATTTTTCAAATTTTCTAAATTTTGCCAAATCATTTTTCAGGGATTTTTCTAATTTTCAAAAATCTGGCAAATAATGTTTCTGGGATTTTTCTAATTTTCAAAATTTTGGCAACTTTTTCTGGGATTTTTCTAATTTTCAAAATTTTGGCAAGTAATTTTTCAGGGATTTAGCAAATTTTCAAAAATTTGGCAAATAATTTCCTAGGGATTTTTCTAATTTTCAAAATTTTGTCAAATAATTTTCCAGCGATTTTCCTAATTTTCACAATTTTGGCAAATTGGAAAGTAGAAATATTTGTGAACTTTTAGGTAGAATCCGAAGTGCTGTTTCACTGCACATTGTGGGATGCTTTAATGTGGGCCACTGAACCAGAGATTTTTTTTTGGCATCAGTGAGTGAAGCGTGGAAGAATGCGATGAAAACATTCAGACCAGACCAGAAAGGTTACCTGAGGTTTGGGTTTAATTATTTTGTGCCAGACAGCGAGAGGAAATTGCTAAAGATAAACATTTATTATTATTATTTTTTAATGTGCATTTCTGAAATAGATCTTACCTTATCCAATTCGCTGGACAGCTTTTTATTTTCTTCGGTCAGGAGAACTCTTTCCCTTTCGCACTTTTGCTTGTAATCCGCCTCAAACTCCTCCCGCTCACATTGACTGTTGAGAATAAACAAAGGGATCAATTTGTGACAACTGGGAAAAAAAACCCTCAAAATGCCTACATTTGAAAAGGTTTCATGATAATGACTGAAAAATGTACAAAGGCTGAGATCTCTCCAATACTTGAATGAACATTTTTACATCCATGGAGGTGAGTTTTTGTCCAACCCTCTCATTGTTGCACTTCACAGGCAAAAGTACAAAAAAAAAAAAAGTTTAAAAAATTACGCTAAGAGGATGGAGCATCAAAAATGAAAAGGACTGTTTGGATTGTTCAGTGCAACGTTCACAAGCAAGCATCTGTGAAGTTATCGACCGATGCTAGCGCCTTCGATTGGGTCATTTGGACATCCCCAAAGGCGCTGTTTTGCTCAAAAGGTACTGTATTTTCCGGTGTATAAGGCGCACTCCAAAAGCCTTGATTTTCTTCAAAAGATGAGCATGCGCTTTATACGCAGGTGCGCCTCATGTGAAGTCATACTGAGCAATAACCAAGTATCTACTATACCGTCTTATAATGTGGTGTGCCTTCCACTTGGAAAACTATTTAAATATTTGGAAAACTTCGTGAAGGTGTGCCTTGTAGTCCGGTGCCCCCTTATACAGGTAACATCCAATTTACAACAAAGTTCCGTTCCGACCAAACGGTCCAAAGTCAAAATGGTCGTAAGTTGAAAAACATTCAAAATGTTGAATAGAGACTCGGAGGCTAAATGACTGGTGCCATCACGTGGTCGATGGCTGTACGAGAGTGAGATTCTGGCTGGCAAAAAAATTATTGTACGTGTTGCCGGCCACCTAGCGTGTTGCGGTGCCGGGCGTCATAGGGTCTGGAGGTCATGGTCGTAAATTGGATGTTACCTGTACATAAAAAAAACTTTGAAAATACACTATTCATTGGGGGTGCTCCTTATACTCCGGTGAGCCTTTTACACTGGAAAATATGGTACATAAAAGTTTGGTAGAAACATGCCGCTATTCAAAGACCGGAAAATTCCTCAGCAACTACACTACAGTAACTACACACAGTAAACATGGATTTACTATGACAAAACAGGAATCAAGAAACACTTGACATTCTTGCCGGATTAGCGATAATGGCAACTGGTGCCGTAATCTCCAAATTTCAGAAAACCCCTGCTGCACATGGTAACAAAAATACATCAGCGGAAAAAAGGATCACTTGTCTCCGAGCTCCTGCAATGATATACCGTGAGGAATATTTTTTCAGAGATTTTTCTAATTTTCAAAATTTTGGCAAATAATTTTTCAGGAATATTTATCATCAACATTTTGACAATAATTTTTCAGAGATTTTTCTCATTTTCAAAATTTTTGGCAAATACTTTTTTTCTGGGATTTTTCTAATTTTTAAAATTTTGGCAAATAATTTTTCAGGAATATTTATCATCAACATTTTGACAATAATTTTTCAGAGATTTTTCTCATTTTCAAAATTTTTGGCAAATACTTTTTTTCTGGGATTTTTCTAATTTTTAAAATTTTGGCAAATAATTTTTCAGGGATATTTATCATTTTCAACATTTTGACAAAATAATTTGTCAGGGATTTTTCTAATTTTTAAAATTTTGGCAAATATTTTTTCAGGGATTTTTCTAATTTTCTAAATTTTGGCAAATAATTTTTCAGGGATTCTAATTTTCTAAATTTTTGGCAGATAATTTTTTAGGGATTTTTCTAATTTCCAAATTTCGACAAATACTTTTCCGGGGATTTTTCTAATTTTCAAAATTTTGGCAAATAATATATCAGGGATTTTCCTGATTTTCAAAATTTTGGCAAATAATTTTTCAGTGATTTTCCTAATTTTCAAAATTTTTGGCAAGTACTTTGTCAGGGATTTTTATCATTTTCAACATTTGGATAATGTTTCTGGGATTTTTATCATTTTCAGTTTTTTAACCAATAATTTCTTCAGGGATTTTCCTAATTTTTCAGGGATTTTTCTAATTTTCGCAAATCATTTTTCAGGGATCTTTATCATTTTCAACATTTGAAAAATAATTTTTCAGGCATTTTTATTTTGGCAAAAAACAATTCTGGTATTTTTCCATTTTTCAAAATTTTGGATGTGGATTATTTTGCTGCTGTAATTGGTGTCATTGTGTAAAACAAATAAAGTTTCTTATTTCGATCGCAACTTGCAATTGTTGACATTGGTGTACGATCGCTATAAGAGGCCGCTAGCTAAAGCTACGTACTGTACGATATTTCAAATCCATCTCGTCACTGCTTTGACTCATCTCGCTTACATGTGTGCGATTTGCTTGTTTGCGTAACGTACTGAAAAGCATAACACATTGAAACTAAATCAACATATTTACTTGTACAGATAAATATATGGAAAGACAACATACAAGGCGATAAAAAGCCAAACGTGGACTTTAACCTGTTACAAACGTCACCTAAACCGAGAGGTAATGAACCAACGCAAGGGTAGTAAATACGAAAAATAAAAAGATGAAACACCTTTCTCGACGAGTCTTCTCCAGCTTGTCTTGAAGCACCAAGATCTCTTTCTGCAAGCTGAGATGTTGACTTTCGGCGTCACGCAGATCCTTGCGCAACGTTTTCAACTCCGAGCCGTGTTGTTCCTCCCGTCGTGAAATTTCTTCCTCGTACAGGTGGGTCTTCTTCTCCAGGTCACCTCGCAGGCGACCCATCTCCTGGGATTGGTTGGATGAGCTGGCGATGGCAAACGATCCCATTTTTTTCACCTGGGATGGACACGGAGCAACGAATGGTGTCTGAACAATCTGGGATGAGGTGGGGAAAAGGGATCATTTGTTAGCATGCGCCCTTTCAGATGATGATATTTATCGTTGTTTTACCTTCAGCCTGTCTAGCTCCTCCTCCAGCTGTCGGGTGTATTGCTCATTACGTTCTTTTATCTTCCTTTCTTTCAGCGCCTCGGCGATGCGCTCGTCCATCTGAGTCTCCATCTGTTAATGTGGGGAATTTTTGTCAACGGTTTATTTTGCAACGATATTTGCGGCACGATGTACACACGAATAAAATCAGTCCGAAGAAAATGCCATCAAAAAAAATCTACTTGTGTCTTTTCAGAATGATTTAGAAAAGGACTCAAATGAATTTCAATGGAATTGTGCACAAATTGGTTTAAACTTCAAAACAATGCTCACCCACAGAAAAACTTATCCTGTGACTATAAAGTGACCTTGACAGTTTTGAAAGGCGCTTATATAAATAATAATAACACAATGAGGTCTGTTGACGACAACAAAAAAAAATTGTCCGAAGGTTAATGATTAGATTAGATTAGATTAATAATAATACTCAACCCGGAATGAATAAATGAATAAAAAGCTAGCTAGCTAGCTAGCTATTAGATAGCCAACAGATAGCCAGCTAGATAGCTAGCCAATAGATAGTTAAAAGATAGCCAGATAGCTAATAAATAGCTAGCGAGCTGGATAGATAGCTAACAGATAGCCAGCTAGCTATATAGCTGCTACTACAACTACTACTACAACTACAACTACTACTAATAATAATAATAATAGTAATAATAATAATAATACATTTCACCTGGAATAACTCAAATAAATAAAAAGCTAGCTAGCTATTAGATAGCCAACAGATAGCCAGCTAGCTAGCTAGCCAATAGATATCCAATAGATAGAAAGCTGTATTATTATTATTCATTTGTTAAGCGCTGGAGATGTAAAATGTGAATGGGATGAAACATTGTAATGGCTTCCCCAAATATATAACGGCTAAAGGTTAGTAGGGTGTCTACTCCACCTCTTTCCTGGCCTTCTCCGTCTTTCGAACCTCAAGGCGCAGAGCATCAAGTTTCTGATTTTGACTCTCCATTTCCTCCACCTTGTCACGCAGCTGTCGAGACAGTTGCTGCTTTTCCGATCTGCGGGTTTTTTGGTCACAATTTGAGGTCAGTGACATGAGGAAAAAATATCCCAGTAGCGTAAGTTACACTTCACTGAAAAATGAAAAGGTTTCTTCGGCCATCATCTGTACTTCCTTGAAGGTGTTGTACTTCTGTACTTCTTATCCAAAGTGCTTCGTCAGCGAACTAAAGTATTTTGCTGGTAGTTTCGGCCCTATATATATCCCTACTGTCCAGACTCTGCTATGATTGGTCCCTGCTCTCAGGTTGGGGGGGTGGCTGCTACTACGACTAATACTACTACTACCACTAATACTACCACTCGGCAGAGGACTACTCCCTGCGGCTCCACTGATTACTTCTACTGTCTATTGAGCATGAGGTCTACGACTGGCCTGACTGCCCCATTTGCTCTGGTATCACCTCATCAGCATAACAAAGCCTATGTTGCCTGTCTGTTGTACGAAGTCTGTTGTACGAACGATCCAAATTGAACCTCACCCCACCATGGCGGTTTAGTGAAGGCTTCAGCCGTTTTAGGAAAATAGCTTCTTTTACTCCCCTTTCAATCCATCTATTTTTTTTCGATAGGATTTTAACCTCATTGTCGTCAAATGAGTGGTTGCTAGCTTTTACGTGCATATGTACTGCCGATTGAGGCCCACTAGTATTATCCCTGCGATGTTGATAAAGTCTTTTTTTTTTGAGAATTTGTTCAGTCTCCCCAATGTATTGCCTTAAGGTAATTAATGTTTGCCTTAAAGTGTTTATAAGTACCAGCAAAAGACTTTAGTTCTGACGAAGCATCTTGGATCAGAAATGAAACGTCCGACACCTTCAAAGAAGTACAGATGACGTCCGAAGAAACCTTTTCATCGATGGATCAGTCCTGTACGACTGAGTGCTTACACAGACGTTGAACTGAAAAATGTCATGCAAAAAAGTCAATTGAATGAAGAAGCTCGATACCTGAGGTCCGACAGGTCCTTGTTAAGTTCCGAAAACTCGTGCATGGCCAGTTTTCTCTGACCGAAAGCTTCTTTCAGATCTTTAGACTGTGACTTCAACTTTTCGTTGGCTTCCACAACATCCTAGCCACAAAACAAGAACGGTAAACTCAAGTCCCCCCCCTCTGCCATAAATCATCAAAAAGCACCATACGCCCGGCGTAATACCTTCAGTAGGTCATCCTTGTCCCTTGTGAGACTCTTAATTTGTTTCTCCAACATCTTCACGTGTTTGGATGAGTCCTCAAGTTCTCGACGAGCCATCGTCACGTCTTCCAGCTGTTTTTCCAGTTGGCCTGAGTCTGTTAGTAAAACGCGGAATCGTGAAGCTTAATACTGGAAATTCATTCGACACCTTCTATTGCTAACTCTCGGGGATACTTGACAGAACAGGATATTTTTTCTGCGGGTGGGCGGCGGCAGCCACACGCACCAGCGGCGTTCACTCTACCCGAAAGTAACATATTAGCCGTCTGGCTGGCTGTTGGCTGTCTGGCTATCTATCAGCTAATTATTAGCTGGCTATCTATTAGCTATTTATTAGCTATCCATTAGCTAGCTAGCTGGCTATCTGGTTATTTATTAGCTATCCATTAGCTAGCTGGCTATCTATTAGCTGTCTAGCTGGCTGGCTGTAAGCTGTCTCGCTGGCTAGCTGTTGGCTGGCGGGCTATCAATTAGCTATTACACCCATGATTGAAATAATTCAGTCCTACCGGCGATTTGTTTCTTGAGAATGTCAATCTCGGTCTTTAGACTCCTGATCTCCACCTCCTTGTTAGCACTCAAAGGGCCTTCACCGGTTGGGTGCTGATGCGCTTGAACCGTCTGGGTCAGATCTGCAACGTCAACACATCCTTTTTCAACACAGAGGTTTTTGCTTCACCACCAAGTCAGAAATATGAATTTGGGACTAAATGGTTGAGATTTGGTGCTGCGCTCAAACACGGCTACACCCTTTTTTAGCGACATGGGCTAAAAGCCATTTGGCCAAATGTCTAACAGCTAACCACTAATTCACACAGTCTTAAAGGACAACCGACACAATTTTTTTGTTTCCAAACTGACACCAGAAAAATATTTTATAGCATCTAAAATGCCCAAAACACGCAGGCTGATATTTTTAGTCAAAATGCAAAACACCTATAAAAATGACTTAAAGTGTCCCGAAACTGAGCTCGAAACTGGGCAGATTCAGAAAGTCCCGCCCCCTTGTTCGTGACGTCACTATTGGTCACACACTGCCTTGCTCCAGAATCAAAACAATGGCTTCAGAGAGTTCAGATTCGGAGAAGATGCTTTCTTGTTACTCATCCAGTTATGAATATGATTCAAATAGTTCTGAAGAGGAAAGCATAAATGTTTGCAATCCATTAAAGAAGTCCTTCCGTATCAATTTGAGCCGTCTGGACTCCAATGTAGCGCCCAGAAAATGCACAAGATGGCGCACAAGTTCCGTTGGAAATGGGCTGATTTGTGTCAACTTACACCTTCTTTATGCGTGTTACCGCAATTGCCTGCGACACATGACGATTCACCATCGCATTATTTATGTCATTTTCCTGTGTATCGGTGTTTTCAGACGAAAAAAGGACCCAAAATGCATTGTGTGTCACTTTCACGGTCAGGGGCGTTCCTGACGTGACATCACATCAAAAACAAGACTTCCTGAATATTCAGTGCGAGTCTTAAAAGGTAAATATATAGCTATATACACAGTATATATATAACAGTAGCCAAAATGGAACTGTATAGTGCCACTTAGCAGTTTTTTTGACAACGATACTAGTGCAGCGTGTTCTACCGGAAACAAATTCCTTGTGTGTCCTACATACTTGGCAATAAAGATGATTCTGATTCTGATTCTGATTCTATATGCGGTGGAAACTTTGCAAAATACACTCAGTAGAAGTTATTTGAAGTCATTTTACAAATTATGGAGGCAACTTGCCCAGTGGTGTCGGTTGTCCTTTAAGCCTCCGTTTTGTGGTAGTATGACCTCCACCCTCACCTTGAACTTTGCGGTTGAGCTCCAGTTTCTCCTGTTCTAGGCGGTGGATCCTCCTTTCGTAGGCCTCGACGGCTAGGCTGTTTTCCAAACTGCGCTGGCCATCCGTGTCGAGCTTTTCCAGACCCGCCTTGCCTGCCGCGCCCGACAGCTGTCGCAGGCAACCCCGATCAGAGATGGTGCTGAAATAGTGAAGGATTGGGGGATAAAATGAACATTTTTATTGATTTTATGCGTGCAGAAAGGTCAAACATACAACACGTTGTATGTGCATGATGGTAATACATATTTTATTTTTCTTATCCCACTAATTCTTTGACTTTTTAAATAAAACAAATTCATTTGTGGACTTACCATTTACTGGTGTAGGTGAAGCCAACAAAGGGCAAGTGGTGACCAGAAAAGGCAGTGTGAGTGGGGGGGGGCATGGTCTCCTATTAAAAAAAAAAAACATTAATAATAATATAATCATTATAATTATTATTATTATTATAATTATAATGATAATAATAGTCCATTTCATTTATCAGCGCCTTTCAAAACTCACGGTCACTTTACAGTCACAGGATCAGTTTTTCTGTGAGCGAGCAGCGGCAGCCACACGCGCCAGCGTTCAATCAACCCGGAATAACTCAAATACATATAAAGCTAGCTAGCTAGCTAATAAATAGCCAGCCATATAGCTATCTCGCTAGATAGCTAATAGCTAGCTAGCCATCATTTATATTTTTATATTATAGCTCATATTGCTAGATAGATAGCCAGCTAGCTATCTAGGTAGCCAGCAAGCCCTCTGTTGTGTGTACTAAATGTTGATCTAGTCCTAAAACTCAATATTCTTTGGGTCCTGGAATTCGAGTGACAATGACAACAACCCTGGCACTGGAGTGGACACATTTTTGCACATCATGTGGAAGTGAATGAGTTAATATTAAAATGTCAAATACACACACGCGCACACTTACGGAGTTCTTGAGCGAGTCATCATCCACATCAAAGTTGGAGGTATCCGTGGGACTGCTGACCTCGGGGATGTACGGGGCCTCACACAAACGGATATTGTCCCAGTCAATGCCTGAAGAGAAATCACGGGTGAGCGAGAAACTTCGGAGGAACGGAGGAAAATTAAGATTGTACCGGCGAAAAATGAATGCTGCTTGAAATCCTCAATCCCATTCTGGCCAATTCGGTAGCTTCGACTGCAAATGAGGCGCCGTATGAGATCCTTTGCTTCCTCTGATACTGAATCTGTTATCTGTTGCGGGAATTGGAAGCGCTCCTACGGTGGAAAACAATAAACATACACAGGGTTTGTGGCCAAAGCGGCATTCAAATCACATGGTGTCATTTTTGTTAAAACAGCTCACCTTATGGTTCATAATTTTGCCATAGGTTTCCACGAGGGACTCGGCATAGAAGGGGGTCTCTCCATAAAGCATTTCGTACATGCAGACGCCCAGGGACCACCAATCGCACTCGGGTCCATACTTGCCCTTCCCATCCTCCATGGCTTGGAGGATTTCTGGAGAGATATAGTCCGGCGTACCCACCGCCACGGAGGACTGGACCTGGAATGAGTAAATTTCCCCATTGGGGGATTATTCAAGAGCACAATCCACGCCAGTGAGTGGTTTGTCATTCCGTGATTTCAATATAGTCAAACCTGTGTTTTCAACCATAATCCGTTCCAGAAAACTGTTCTAAACCCAATTTGATCAAAAACCGAAAAAAAAATGCCATTATAATCAATAATAGTAATAGTAATTTCCGGAGGATAAACCGCGACTTTTGTCGCAAGCTTTCAACCCTTCGGTTTATGCATCGATGCAGCCAATGTATGTATTTTTTTCTAACAACCGCCATGGGGCGCTCGAGCACGAAAGGTAAGAGAGAGACACGGTGAATATATGTGCCCCCCCGCTGTCAACTCGCAAGTGACAGGAGCAAAGACATGGTTTCGGTGTTCGAAAAAAATCGGTTTTCGAACAGGGTCATGGAACGAATTGTGGTCGAGAACCGAGGTACCACTGTATATATATAATCGGCCATATTTGATAAGAACAAAAGTCGCATCAGTCGAAATGCATACCGTGCCGTCCTCCATGAGTTTGAGGCAGGAGCCAAAGTCCGCCAAACGGATATGGCCGTTCCTATCCAACAGGATGTTGTCGGGCTTTATATCCCTGTTGGAAGATCGGGAGAACAAAACATAAGGAAATTAAAAATGGAAAATGTCTTTTTGTCAAAATTTAAACTTTGATAGAGTAACGCAAGCTCCATGAATTCTGTTTAAAAAAAAAAAAAAAAGTTAAATATTCCTATTTTTTTTCTGAATCGGACTTCCCCGCAGCTAGCACATGCAGATGCGCAACGCCCCCCCGCGCTTGCGCGGAGGAGCTAGCTAGCTAATACGAGGACAGTTAATTGGGCATGTGTGTCACAAGACTCCCGTGGTCTTAAAGGCCAGCGTTGAGACTAGAATAGAGGGAAGGTATAAGCTGTTCTAAGACACACCATCCATCTGGGAGGGCCATCTGCTCGCAGGCTGACAATAACCATGCGCGCCTGCGCGTGAGCGCACACGACCGAAACCCCCCCACCACCCTGCCAACCACACAGGAAGCTCCACAGACAAGGATGGATCTAGACAAGCAATTGTTCTGACTGTGTGACCCCTGGTACCGCTTGGCACAAAGAGAAGAACACTGACAGCGTCCGATTGTGGTCCAAAGGACTGTTTGATTATCCAGATGAGGTAAAAAAAATCAATTTGTGAAGTGGAGAATCAATAAAAAAACTGCACTCATGTATTTTAAATAGCACCTTATGAAGAGTAAATCCATATAATGTATACTTTTATACTTTGCACTATGTACAGTTATTTTTCTGAAACGCTTTTGTGCAGTTGTACTGTTCAGTCTTCTGATATAAACGTTCAATTCAACGTAAGAAACCTTAGATTCTCTTCTTTCATCAGAAAAAAACAGTTAAAGCCTAAGTTACATGGATCTGGAGTTATCTGAAATTGAAATGGGGGTGGCTGTACAAAAAATATAATCCAATAAAAACACATTGATTGATATAGCGCTTTGACAACAGCTGATCAAATAAAAGCAGTTAATTCCTAAGTTATATGGGTATGGAGTTATCTGAGCTTGAAATAGAGGCGGCTGTCCAAAATACAATACAAATTGATTTATATAGCGCCATGTATTAGCTAAATAGCTATGTAGCTAATTTTTAACAGACAATAAGGAGACAGAATCAACTTAACACAGCTAGCTATCTAGCTAGCTAGCTTTTTATTTATTTGAGGTTGATTGAACCCTGGCGCATGTGGCTGCCGCTGCTCACCCACAGAAAAACTGATCCCGTGACTGTAAAGTGACCTTGAGAGTTTTGAAAGGCCCTTATAAATTAAATGTATTATTCTTATTACTATTATAACATGAACAAAAGGCAAATGCTACCCCTTTCGTGGAAGGCAAAAACATTGCCAGAGGTCTGACCAGCGCTTTATCGGCACCCCTTCCTCCTCACCTGTGAACGTAGTGAAGCTGGTGAATCGAGTCGATGGCAAGCACCATTTCAGCCAGGTAGAATCTGGCCATATCTTCGGGTAGTCGGTCCTCAAATTTACTGAGCAGCGTAAGCAGGTCACCACCCACATAGTAGTCCATGACCAGGTACTAAAACAACAATTACAGATTGGTTTTAATTGCAGTGACAAAGGACCAGGATGTGGAAAAAAAGACGTGTGCAGTTTGGTTGGGGGGGGGGGGGGGGGGGGGGGCATACGAACATTATGTGGGACGGTAATTTTTTTTTTTTTGTAAGACCCCCCTCACCCCCTTAGCTTCACACCTATTACTAGAGAGGTGACCAAAGGATGTAAAGGCTGCAAAATAGGCCTACGTTCCACCCTTTCCCCTATAATTAGAACACTGGAAGCGCAGCGGTGTCTAGTCTTAAGAATTTGTGGGAGTGTCTCGGGTAAAAGTATTTGTTGTGAGAGAGTGTGGGAAATGGAATGACAAGCAGTCCCGGTATTTTGAACTCTGGGGTCAAAGGAGAGAGAATGCAGACGGTTCAGGGTTCAAGTGTCAAATGATACGCTTTCAAAATGCTAAAGGATGGCGAGTCGAACGGTCGGAGATGAATTGATGGTCATTGGCTTGTACAGTGATAGCTAAGCTTACGAACGCTTTAACTCACGAACTTTTCGCGGACGAACCAAACCGCACAGCGCCAAGGTGGCTGACGGACTAGGTTTCCACACCCACTTTCTTTCAGTGCACTCAGTGCAGACGTGGTTTGTTATCGAGTGGAGTACTTTTGCTATTATGGGACCGAAAAAGACCCCACCGCAGGCTGGTGTTAAGCCAAAGAGGAAACAAAAGAAAATTACAGTCGAACAGAAGAAGGAGCTCATCGGGAAACACGAACAAGGTGTGCGTTTGTGTGACTTAGCGTCCCAGTACGCTAAGTCGACCATTGCTACGTGTGGCTAAGGGTGTTTCTGTGTTGTCTAAGCAATGGTTTCAGGCAATAGAAGAGGTTGAAAAATTTGATTTGGATTAACGAAAAGGAGCTAGCAGGGGATATTGTGAGTGAGGGTATTATAGCACAGAAAGCACGGCAACTTCACTCCGATATCATCAAGAGGCAACTATCAACGACAATCACAAAGGTAAATAAAACGACTTTATTATACAGTACAGTTTATTTCTTTAATTACAATCCAATAGCACATTTATTATACATAAAATAAGGTATTTTGTGTAGTTTTAAGCCTTATTTAGTAGCAAATTGTTTTATGGGGACATGGGAACGGATTATTCTCATTTTTAATGGTTTCTTATGGAAAATACATGTTTGGCAGACAAACCTTTCGCCTTACACGCACTTCCTGGGAACCAATTAAGTTTGTAAGCTGAGGTATCACTGTACATTGCTCGATTTAGTACGATAGTTGACGCGTCACATGGTGAAGAAATATAAAAACTGGCATGTTATCTGCAGCACCGAAGAGATAGCGTTGCACTCTCAACATCTTAGTGAACTAGTGAAAATAGCCGATCGGGATAAGCTGCCTACCAAATTGTTATCATCCTGGAAGGCGTAGTGAAGGGTGGTAATCCACTGGGAGTCCCCGTTGACCAACACGTCTCGCTCCTCTCGGAAGCAGGCCGTCTGAACAAACACAAAAAAAAAATATCGATTGTGTTAATCGAGAAAAGGTTTCACACAACACGTCGAGTAAACATCAAAACATTCAACACAATTGACTGAACTGTGAAACCAAGTTGACCATATTTGTACTAATACTAATAATACATTTCATTGATAAGCGCCTTTCAAAACTTTCATGGTCACTTTACAGTCACAGGATAAGTTTTTCTGTGGGTGAGCAGCGGCAGCCACATGCGCTAGCGTTCATTCAACCGGGAAGTAACTCAAATAGATAGAAAGCTAGCTGGCTAATAGAGAGCTAGCTAGATAGCTAGTTGTGTTAACTTCACTCTGTCTCCTTATTGTCTGTTATAAAATAGCTAGATAATAGCTAGCTAGCTAGATAGCTAATAGATAGCTAGCTATCATTTCATCCATATTGATATATGTAACTGTTTTAAGTGGAATGAGGTCAACCAAAGAAGAAGAAAAGCACCTCCAATTCTCTGTCCAACATTTAAATATAACCAGCAGATGTATATATGCGGCGGTATAACCGCACAGTGAGCGCCACGGACGGACTTTTTTGCACATTAGCATCGGGGAAAGAAAGCGTGTACGACTCCCGTGTGTTATTGTTAGCACACCGGTAACGTATTTCCGTTTGTAATACGTGACGCATGAGCCGTGATGTCTCACAGGGCACTTGGGAGAAAAAGCTTCAACTCTATAGAAGAAGTTAATGAGAAAAACACACGCGGGTTTGTAGCGTAACGTGGAAACGCGCCCGATGTCATCGCGGGGGGAAAGAATTCATGTTCCCTCATTATGAGCAAAGCCGCTGTTTGCTCCTGTGGAAAACTGGCGATTTGACATTTACCTCAGCTCGCTTCAGCATCTCCCATTTGTTCAGAATCTTCATGGCGAATACTTTGTCTGTATTTCGCACTTTCACCACGGCGACCTGGACACAGGAAATGGATATTCAGACAAGGCAGCCATAATGCGTCCTAACAGATAAAATTATGTCAAGCGCTCATTTGTCATAAATTCGTTAAAATGTATCAGTCATTTTTACGCAAAAGAGGCCAAAAAAAAAGGTCAAAGTTCAGTTTGCACCTTTTGGAGGCATTAACTCAACTCATTCACTGGTTTTTGTCATTTTCACTCCAATTCCAGGACCCACAGCATAGTGAGTTTTAGGACTTCTTTCGTCGGAAAAAATGAGTTAATTCCCAAGTGATATGGCTCTGGAGTTATCTGAGCTTTAAATGGGGGCGGCTGTACAAAATGCAGTACAATAATAATAATAATAATAATAATAATAATAATAATACATTTCAATTATAAGTGCCTTTCAAAACTCTCAAGGTCACTTTACAGTCACAGGATACAGTCGCTAATAGATAGCTACCTAGCCAGATAGACAGCTAATTGATAGCAAATAGATAGTTAGGTAGCTAGCTAGCGAATATATACAGTAATAATAATAATACATTTCATTTATAAGCATCTTTCAAAACTCTCAAGGTCACTCAATACACATGTTGATCTATATAGCGCTTTCACGACAGCTGAAAGGTCTGACCAGCGCTTTATTGGCAAATCCCGCCGCAAGAAAAACCAAAACTCGAACAAATGAAGGAATGGCGCTCCATGTCATGCTTTTTAATTGCAGAATAAATTCAGGAATGGCAGTGAATGAGTTAATACAGTGGCCATTAAGTGGAGCAAACAGAGAAAGTACAAATGAGCAGACTGCAAATAGGATTAGGTTTGTGCCACCCAAAGTAAAAGTAAGTGGCTACTTAATCCCCGATCGCTTTTGTTCACAAACTCGATGGACGAGTACAAAATTGACAAAGTGGGAGTTAAGGAGACATCCTGGCAAAAATTGTCGGTGGGGAAACACAGCGGGATAATTGAAATATGATTCAGAATTCCAAGGAAAGTCTCGTCTGCGGACGTGAAAACTGCAAACCAATCAAGTGCGAATGGGAACATTTGTACAGATGCAATATTTAGACAAACCACAGTTGCCATGCGCACAATGGAAAAAGCATACATATACACACACACATATGCACACATACATACACACATATATACATACATACACACCTATACATACATACACATATACAGTATACACATTCACATACACACATACATATATACACATTCTCACACACATACACACACATATGTACGCACATTCACATACACATACACATGTATACACATTCACATACCTACCTACCTACCTACCTACCTACCTACATACATACATACATACATACAAACACACACACACACACACACACACACACACATGCGCACGCGCACGCACACGCACACGCACGCACACACACACACACACACACACAGGTAGCTTACGACCGTGTTCCGTTCCAACCAAACGGTCGTAAGTCAAAATCCACTCGAATAGAGATTCGGAGGCTAAATAACTGGCAAACTCCCCCCTCTGGTGCCATCACGCGGTCGATTGCTGTGCGAGTGAAATGCTGGCTAGCTGGCCACAATTGTCGTACTCGTTGCCGGCCTGCTAGCGCGTTGCGGTGCCGGGCGTAGAATTAAAACTTTTAAAAAAGGGCCTGGAGGTCGTGGTTGTGAGTACAGGTGGTCGTAAGTTGAGCTGGTCGTAAGTCGGATGTCACCTGTGTATATCCATATTTAACCGTGTATGGCAAAAAGGATGGCAAGCGTAAGCATAGAAGAATTTGAGAGCCACACACTCAACACAGACACAAACAGAAGCCCATTGCAACAGGGTCTGTAGTCTATTAAATGAGCCGGGGAATGTTGCTAATGCAATACGACGATAACATTCCTGCAGTGTTTGGATCCCTCCGCAGAGGAAGAGAGCGGGACAAAAAAAAAAGAGGGGGGGGGGGGGGGGGGGAGAGTGCACTGTTCTTGGCAACGTCTCGCTGTTTTTGTCATTTGATTTGCTTCTTGTTCGCCATCTCGTTCATGATCTGGTCGTCGCTTTACCGTTAGCATTACTGCCAGGTAGGTCTGAGAGCAGTTTGATGGTTGAACAAAGTCAATAATGCGCAGGTAAATCAGCAAATGTCATCAAAATGCATGTTTTGGTTGATGTACCAAAAAAAAATAAATAAATAAAATATGTTGGGGTGTTCAATCGGGGGGGAAAATGAGTACAATTATTGGAAGAATAAGATAAGAATTTCTGACATCAAATAAAGCGGCAGCGGATGAGACATAACGTAATTACAGTCGCCAGGTGCCCAAAATCATTCGTTAGTATTATTTATTTATTGATTTATCGAATTTATTTATTGGGTTGTTCGTGTGGTTATTTATTTATTATTTTATTTATTTTGATATTAGTTTATTAATATATGCAGTTATTCATTTACTGTTTTTATTTATTATTTATGTATTTGTTGATTTATGTATTTACGTATTTATGTATTTATTTATGTATTTATTTGTGTATGTATTTGCGTATTTATTTATTTACAGTTTTTCAATTTATTATTTATTTATTTGTGTATTTGTATATTGATTCATTTATTACTTTGTTTTATTTAGTAATTTGTTATTAATTTATTTATTTATTTATCTAGTTATTGATTTATTTACTGCTGTTTTAATTGATTATTTATTTGTTTATTTGTGTGCTTTTTTAATCTATTTATTTTGTTATTCAGTTATTTATGAATTTATCTGATTGTTTATTTACTTGCTGTTGTTTCAATGTATTATTTATTATTTATTTATTTGTGTATTTGGGTGTTTGTATATTTATTTATTACTTTGTTTTATTCTTTACGAATTTATTAATTTATCTTGTTATGTGTTTATTTAGTGCTGTTTTTGTTATTTTTTTATTTGTGTATTTGGCTGTTTGTGTGCTTCTTTATTTGTTTATTTTTTATGTATTTTTTTTATTGGTTTGTTTATTAATTTATCTATTTATTTATTTGCTGTTGTTTTAATTTTATTATGGATTAGTTATATTAAAAATCACATTATTGCAGCGCTCTTTCACTGTCGTTCCAACCTGAATTTTTCTGTATGTCGGGCGCGGGGAATTTCTTTTTCAATAAGTGACTAAACGGTGCAATGCTAATAATAATCATCGAGTGGTTCATGAAAAGTGAAGTTGGAACGACCTTGCCACTGCTGATATTAGGATGTTATCACAAGGTGGCACCTTGTCACAAGTCCCATTCTAAACCTCAACACAATGCTGCTGAAAAACACACACACACACACACACACACACAAACACACACACACACAGGAAGCACATGATTCATGCATGCACATTCCAGCACTGGCTGCAAAGGCTTAAGTAAAGACATTAGTGAATGGCATTGGAATTGGAGCTACGTTTTGATAAATGTGTCTCCATCCATCAATCGATAGATTTGTTTGCTATTTTCCCAGCATTTCTATTTTAATGTTAAAGCACAACCGACGTTGTGTCTATAATTTGTAAAAATCACTTCTACTGAGCGTATGTTACAAAGATTCCGCGGCATATAGATATATTTTACATTTTAAGACCCGCGCTGAATATTCAGGAAGTCTCATTTTTGAGTTGGTGACGATTCCTGACGTGACGTCACGGAGGAAACGCCCCTGACCGAGAAAGCTACGCACAATGCATTTTAGGTACTTTGTTTGGTCTGAAAACTTCGTGTTTCTCCGTGTTGATGGCGAAATTAGAGGAAAACACATAAATAAGGCAATGGTGAGTTGTTGTGTGTTGCACTAAGACTACTAATTGATACTAGTTGACACAAATTCCCAGCAGACAAATCAGCCCATTTCCAACGGAGCTTGTGCGCCATCTTGTGCATGCTTTCCTCTTCAGAACTATTTGAATCATATTCATAACTGGATGAGTAACAAGAAAGCATCTTCTCTGAATTTGAAGCCATTGTTTTGATTCTAGAGCAAGGCAAGACGTCCTGGCGTGACATCACGAACAAGGGGGCGGGACCTTCTGAATTCATTTTGAAGTAATTTTGGGACACTTAAACTTATTTTTATTGGTGTTTTGCATTTGACTAAAAATATCAGCCTGCGTGTTTTGGGTATTTTAGATGCTATAAAACGTTTTTCTGATGTCAGTTAGGAAACAAAAAAAATGGTGTCGGTTGTCCTTTAAGCCTTTTTTTCCCTCAGCAGGCTCTTTTTAAAAATGGCTGACCGGGCAAAGGTCAAGATTTGACTGCAAGAAATCATTTTGAGGATAAAATGGAGGGAAATAGCAGGTCAATCAAAGAAATTCTCCAATGTGACAAAGTGTCAATCGGTTTGGTCCTAGTGGGCGACTGCCGCAAGCTAGCATCGAGAGTAGGAAAAAAAGAAGGTCACCTCTCCAAAAGCTCCCCGGCCGATCACTTTGAGGATTTCAAAGTCTTCTTTATGCAGCCGCATCTGCTTGACTTTGGACGTGAAGGGTTTTGCTTGAAGGGAGAAAAAAAGAACAGAGGTCAATTTCATGTCAATTCATTTCTTTTGACTCGCGCGTGCAGCAAAAATCCCGAGTTCACAGTTGTAACTGAAGACCCGCCGTAGAGTGACTTTTAGTGGATATTGTATCTGCGTTTACGCAGCTTCAAATCATCATCCGGCAATTGCATGCGGATGTTTGAGAGTTAGCGGCTAATGCTAGTTCAAACCATCAATTTTGGCTATTTTCTTCTGTGATGCAGAGGTTTGTTCTGAGAATAATGTCATAATTCTGACTTTAAAGTGAGAATTCTGACCTTATTCTGAGAATTCTCACTTTAATCTCAGAATTCTGACTATTCTCAGAATGCCGACTTTAAAGTCAGAATTATGACTTGATTCTCAGAATTCTCACTTTAAAGTCAGAATTATGACATTATTCTCAGAATTCTCACTTTATTCTCAGAATTCTGATTTTAAAGATAGAATTCTGACTTTATTCTCAGAATTCTCACTTTAAAGACAGAATTTTCACTTACGTCAAAATCAGAATTCTGAGAATAAAGTTAGAATTCTCACGTTATAGTCAGAATTCTCACGTTATAGTCAGAATTCTGAGAAAAATGTCAAAAACTTGCCAACCTTATATTTTTTTCTTCTTCACTGGCCCTAATCCTCTTCCGTTAAAAAACAAATGAGAGATGAGCTGTTGTATATAATAGCCAAACCACATTTAAATGAACTAAGAATTAAAAATAAAAATAAACACATCATTAGAACAGAGATTGGGTTGATGGTAACACACAACAACCAAAAAAAACAACCTGTTTTACCGGCGCACAGTTTTATTTTTGGAATTCAACTTCTTGGGTGTGAGCGGGTCGCTAAGGTCATCCGCGCTCGTCGCCTGGATTCAATAAGCAATGAAACTAACCCACATTTGCCGGGGGGGCCAATCAATGCGTCTGCTTTTCCAGCCAACAAATTGAATATGCGGTGCTGTTCTATTTTTTTTTTAATAAGTAACAAGTAAATAAATAGCATCCAGTTCTGTCATCCATCTTGACACGCTGGCAAAATACAAACGTCGTCCCAAACATAGCAACGGTTGCTAAGACAAGGTGTGGCAAGCAACCGCGGCAACAAAGTGTCAATCCGAGCTCTCTCTCGCCGTTGAGCGGGACTGAAGCTCTTTGTTTGCAAGAGCTTTAAGCCGTGATGGGTGAGTCAAGATTGGAAAAAAAAAAGATGTCACGTCAGTCACAAGTCGTTTGGTGTATTGCAGTCGACATGGGAGAGAAAAAAGGCGCTCTGTGGCTATATTTACAATCTAAACCACGAAAAAGCGAGTGAAACTGGAAAAACGTGAGTGACGCCAAATTGCTACATGTTGCCGAGGAGGAGTGCTGTTCACTAAAAAAATAAATATAGTAAAGTCTCGTTATATCGATATCGGATATATCGATAGTCCCGGTTATATCGATACTATTTCTATGCACGCACGGCGAAAATTACATGCAAACAGGGTCGGATATATCGATAGTCCCGGTTATATCGATATTTTTTTGGACTCCCTTGAATATCGATATAACGAGACTTCACTGTACATAAAATAATAATAATAATTTCAAGCTCAGGGGTGTCCAATACATCCGATCGCGATCGAACGCTAGCTAGCTAGCAGACGATCACAAGGGGGATAAATAATGGCTTCAGAGAGTTCAGATTCGGAGAAGATGCTTTCTTGTTACTCATCCAGTTATGAATATGATTCAAATAGTTCTGAAGAGGAAAGCATAAATGTTTGCAATCGATTAAAGAAGTCCTTCCGGATCGATTCCAGCCATCTGTAATCCAATGTAGCTCCCAGAAAATGCACAAGATGGCGTATAAGCTCCGTTGGAAGTGGGCTGATTAGAAACGAAATGCCTTATTATTATTATGATTTGTTTTTCTCCTTCTTTCCTCCCTTTCATAACTTTGCTGCTGTGAAATGCAAATTTCTCCACTGCGAGACGAATAAAGGTACATCCTCGTGTTGCGTTCCGTTGTCAACAGGCGTGTTTGGTTTCTGGAACGGATTATGGTTGAAAACCCAGCTTTCACTGTATTTTTTTGAAAAAAATACAACAAAAAGCAGGCCACCTTTATCTTATGCTAATCGTAAGCAAGAACCGTTTTTGTGTAGTTTCAGCATAGCGTGTTTATTTAGCGTAAATGACACACTTATGAGGCATTTCAGTACATTTTGCGGGCTTGGATTTCGTTGGGAGTTGGCATGTAAGCGTGAGTGATGTTTCATTCGCTTAGCAGGCAGCTCGGAGCAAAGCAGTCAAAATGATTGCATGTATAGACATATCCCAGCACATTTTTCATGAGGAAAGTACTCCATTCGGTTGATACATGCTTGGTGTGTAATTGCTGGGTTTGTTCTGGCTCAGTGCATCCGACATCGCAAAGTGCTTTATGTACGCGCTACGTTTTAAGGAAAATATGCTTTTAAGTGTCATGCGTATGTTGAACATGGAAGTATTGTAATGCCAATACATAGCTCGACAGACTTTCTGGGAGGGGGCGAGACTTGTGGTAAGAAAAGAGGATTATGAGAAGAAAAACAGAGAGTAAGCAAGCGCAGAGTGATACCTCGGTTTACGAACCCCTTGGCTTCAGAACTTTTCGGTTTACGAACGTTAAATTTATGAAAATTTGACCTTGGCATACGCACTATTTTTTGGGATACACACGGAGCTGCCACAATGAGTGATGTGTCATTCGCGAACGAGCTGTTCTCCAAACAAGAAAATGGCAGCCGACTCATTTTTATCCTCTATTACCCGCTCCCAGTCTTCGGTTAACGCCACGTGATTGGTCAAGATCGCAGCAGTGAGGGAGGTGGTTTAAACATTAAAGAGACAGGCAGATGACAGCGAGAGAGTGACAAAATGGATAGAAAACAGTGACATTTAGACTTGCTTCAAATTTGATAGTTCAAAGGCAGAGTGTAGATTGCAAGGTTAAAATTCCCATTAATCAGGCTCAACAGAACACAATTGAGGCTAAACAGAACACAATTGATGAAGAACAAGGTAAAATTATTGCAGAGGAAGCACCTACAAGGGATCATTCCTCAAGATGGTGAAAGAAGGCTACGTTCCTCTTCAAGTGTTTAATGCTGATGAAACCGACCACTCCATTCCATCAAGCCATCAACGACCATCACAAAGGCAAATAAAACAACTTTATCATATAGTACAGTTTATTTCTTTAATTATAATACCATAGCACATTTATTATACATAAAATAAGGTATATTTTGTGTAGTTTTAAGGCTTAGAAAATAGTAGAAAATGATGTTTTACAGGGAACTGGGAACGGATTATTCTCATTTTAATGGTTTCTTATGGGAAATTATTTTTTGGGATACATACTTTTCAGCCTTACCCACTGTCTGGGAACCAATTAAGTCCGTAAGCCAAGGTATCACTGTACTATCATTCAACTCCTAGCTTGGTGCTTGCTGGCTAGATGTCATATGCGTGGCAATTATGATCGATAGGCGGTGATGCGTGGTGTCATGTGCGTTACATTTTAAGATGACAGTCATAATTGATGTCAATTCATACTTCATAGAAGGTGTGCGAGCAACAAAACACGTGACAATACAGCTTTATTTATAGGCCGCTTTCGCCACATCAAACGATACATTTGTTTGGGGTATTTATCATTTCATAGGTTAATAACGGGTTGACGGCTTATACGTGTACGTGGGAAATGACCACGGAGAAAACTTATCCAAACTAAACCGATCTCAATGGAGATCTGAAATTAACCCTTGCGGGGCGACGGCGTATGTTTTTTGGTGTAAATATTCACAGTGTCGCCTCAAGCTGCAACGCGGAATTAGTGCAAGCCTTTGGGCGTCGTGTACTTTGTTTGTGCTGGAAGGCAAGTCACACGGCATTTCGGTCAATATTTAAGAAAGCAAACGCGCACGGGCACAAAATTACTACAGGCCAAGAGAGTCAAAGGGACTTGGCATTTTGCTATGAAAATGTCAGTCAATGAAAGTAAATTGAAATGAAAAGAGAGGGCTATGTATATAGAAATATATTTAGCTATCTAGCTATTTAGCTAGCTATGTAGCTATCTAGCTAGCCATCTATCCATCTGTCGATGTAGCTATCTGTTGATGTAGCTGTCGCTTTAGCTATCTATCGCGTTAGCTATCTATCGCTTTAGCTATAGATCGCGTTAGTTATCTATCGCGTTAGCTATCTATCGCGTTAGCCATCTATCGATTTAGCCATCTATCGATTTAGCTATCGAGCTAGCCATCTATTGATTTAGCTATTGAGCTAGCCATCTATCGATTTAGCTATCGAGCTAGCCAACTATCGATTTAGCTATTGAGTTAGCCATCTATCAAGCTAGCCATCTCTCGATTTAGCTATCGAGCTAGCCATCTATCGAGCTAGCCACCTATCAAGCTAGCCATCTATGAATATAGCTATCGAGCTAGCCATCTATCGATCTAGCTATCGAGCTAGCCATCTATCCATCCATCCAGCTATATTTATATATACGTAGTACTCTATTTTTAATTTCAATTTACTTTCATTGACTGACATTTTCATAGATAGCAAGATAGCTCGATAGCGAGATATATATTTATATACATAGTCCTCTCTTTTCATTTCAATTTGTTTTCATTGACTGAAGTTTTCATAGCAAAATGCTAGCTAAATAGATAGCTAGCTAGATAGATAGCTTGCTATCTCGGTATTTCCTCCGACACACTGTCAGGAATTGTGAAAGGTTACAAGTTGAATTATGGTGTATCCCTCAAAATGCTCTACGTGTACCCTAAATTCAGGTTGGTCTCACTCGTCGCACACCACACCCCCATATGAAGAAAAAAAAACAATAAGGGAGGAATTAGCGGCCTCACTGGAGGAACTAACACGATGATGATGATGTCTGCTGTTTGTCTGCGGTTATTAACCTCCCAAACTCCAAGCGAACATGATTGTGGGATGACAAGATCCAACCGTGAACGACTGGAAAAGCAATCCGGTTCAACTCAGAACAGGAAGCCCGCATCGGACAGTGCAGAGTGACTAGACGCTGAGATTGGTCTGCAGTTGAGCCAGTTACAGTAAGCGTCCAATCCTTACAACCGCACCACACGCTCCCAAAAATCCCATTGCCACTTCCATAGTGGGACGGAGGCACATCTGGAAGCCATCACGGGTATTATTTACAACCAGAGTGAGGTAACGACACAAAAATGCCGTTTTCAAGAGAGAGATGTTGGGGTTGGAAAGAGATGGTGACTTTTCAGGATTGTCTAGGATTGACTATCTACGGGAAGAGACCTGTAGATAGTCTTCCCCCGTTTTGTCTGACCGTGACGAGGCTGCTGGATGGAAGAATGGAAGCTCATAAGCTACTTTTCATAGACCCTGTTGAGACACAGTCTGTGCATCAATCATCCAAAACCTGAAAACGCCATCCTCAATGGTTGCAGGGATCGATTTAGCTCACTTGCTAACCTCATTTTCCTGCTTTTCTCTTCCGAGAAATCATGTGGAAATCGCAACTGAACCAATTGCATCGCATTTCCATGCCTTCCACGCTCAAAAGGAGCCGCTTGGCCCTTCCTTCTCCCCAATGGATTCCTTCCAAATTCCTTGGTTGAAAAATAACATTGGAGTGAGCGCTTGAGTGACAGCTAGCTGAACAAAGCATTTCAAGGTCACCGGGAACAAAACATCACGGTAATCTAAGTCGTTTGAGGGGGGGTTAGCTTAGCATTCCGCGCTGGAGTTCGGATTTTTTTCCGGAGAGGGTCTGAAGCTAAAGGTCAATCATCTTGATTGGCCAAGTATGTAGAACACACAAGGAATTTGCATACGCGGCAGTCACACGCACCAGCAGTCACTCAATCCGGAAGTAACTCAAATAGATTGAAAGCTAGCTAGCTAATAGATAGCCAATAGATAGCCAGATAGACAGCTAGCTAGATAGATAGATAGATATATATCTATATAACTGACAGATAGGCAGAAAGAAAAGCGCCAGGAACACAGTGCAGGAACAATGTTCTGGAACGGGAACGGCATTTTCCAAAGCTCGGTGGTGGGTTTTAACTACAATAAATAAGCCGTTCCATTAGGGTGTACAAGAATGTCGAAATACTCCTTAATACACCTTGTTAACGTCCAGAAAAAGAAGCTTTTAATACGCGATAAAATGAAAGTCAGCCATCAGCAGGATACTTGTCATCCATGTTTGAACAGGAACAACAATCCTGATAAGATGTTACGTCACAAGTTTCCAAAAGCCTTTTTCGGGGCCGTTATTCTTTAGCTGATGATCGTGGAGGGTGTGCGGGGGGGTGTGCGGGGGGTATTCCGTGCCTCAAGTGGTGCAGCCCAGCGAGGACTTTGCACCATTTAAGGGTGTGAGTCCTATTGGGTTCACCCGTTACTATAAATGGAGTCACCCATTTTGTTGAAGAGCTTTTGTTATGACCTTTGAGGAAAGGGACTTGCTGTGATAAGATTACCAAATGGTCATTAATCATTTTCAGGGTGATCTTGATTCACCAAATCTCAGTATCTCCTGTTTATAAAATTGGGAGGCGATCATCTTCCGCCATATTGAAAGCTAACTCGTTAACGTGAGCCTGCGTGGGTATCAATTGGAGGTGCTTTTCTTCTTCTTTGGTTGACCTCATTCCACCTAAAATAGTTACATATATCAATATGGATGAAATGATAGCTAGCTATCTAGCTAGCTAGCTATTACCTAAATAGCTATCTAGACCGCAGGCGACGACATACCGAGAAAGAACGGCAACTTTCGCCCAACAGGCTCGACTGCCACGCCCGCATCGTCTCATTTTATCATGCGACTGCATGAGAAATTTCTAATTGGGTACATTTTCATTGTCTTTGTCTGTTGATTTTTAGCATGATTACGCGACTGCAGCGTCAACAATGCTTTGGCTAGGATAGTTACCGTACGTCAAAATAATATAAGCACCTTTATCAAAACTCTCAATGTCACTTTACAGTCATAGGACAAGTTTTTCTGTGGGTGAGCAGCGGGGGCCACGTGTGCCAGCGTTCACTCAACCCGGAAGTAACTCAAATAGATAGAAAGCTAGCTGTCTAATAGCAAGCTAGCCAGACGGCTAGTTGTGTTAAGTTCATTCTGTCTTCGTATTGTCTGTTACAAATGAGCTATTTAGCGAAGAGATAGCTAGCTAAATAATAATAATAATACTACATTTCATTTATAAGCGTCTTCAAAACTCTCAAGATCACTTTACAGTCACAGGATAAGTTTTTCTGTGGGTGAGCAGCACCAGCGTTCAGTCAACCCGGAAGTAACTCAAATAGTTGTATTAAGTTCATCCTGTCTACCTGATATCTAATTTAAAACAGATTATTATCTTACGAACGAAGGCGGAAGTAGATGCCGAAACATGTCAGGTATTTGAACACCGACAATACACTGTCTGTAAGATAAGACTGTTTTAAATTCAACTCAAATAGATATCAAGCTAGCTGGCTAATAGATATCTAGCCAGATAGCTAGTTGTGTGAACTTCATTCTGTCTCCTTATTGTCTGTTACAAATTAGCTACATAGCTATTTAACTAATAGATAGCTAGCGATATAGCTATATAGCTAATAGATAACTAGCTATCATTTCATCCATATTTATATATGTAACTGTTTTAGGTGGAATGAGGTCAACCAAAGAAGAAAATCACCTCCAATTGAAATGTTAGCTGGATTCTATGTCGGGTTTTGCGCATGGGTTTTTAGAAAAATGTAGAACCTATCCTTAAACACATATAAAAGGGAATGTGTTCCCTCATATATATTTCTGGGGGGAGGGATGTGCATGAATGCACTCCAGAAGGCTCTACGAATCCTGCAGATCAATTTCTGCCCTTTTTCGGACACTGCAGGCTAACGCCTTTCATATGCTAATTGCAAGCGTGTGTCGTCCAACCGGTGCATGGCACGCAGACAAACCCTGGGACGGGCTTGTCAGTCACTAGGCAAAGCTGAGAAACGATGGTGAGGGAGGAGGGGCGCTCGCCAGGATGCAGGATGGAGGGATGACAAACAGGAAATAGACAAGAGCAAGTATCTCAAAACAAGAGAGCGCGAAGGAAATGGTGGATTATAACAAATCAGCAATAGGTGGGGGGGGCGGCGGCGTTTAAAGAATGCTCCGGTGAATGGAAGCCGACTGACCGTCATTGACCATCACAATGAGGCCAGAAGCAGACAGACAGACAGAAATACGCACAGAATGCAACCGGTGGACAAAAAGGTCGATCTAGCCCCTTCCAAAACAGCTGCTGCGCTCTAGTACATTGCACCTCAGCTCCAAATTCCACAAGCGGTCCAGCGTTGGGGAGGTGGGGGGGCGTAGGGGGTTTGCGGGACTGAGTCAGCGCTTTTTACACATACACAACTGAGCCCTCTGCTCAAAGCAACCAGAGGGGGCTGTTTAGCAAACGTAGAAAGATATGAAGCAGCCAGAACCGTCGGTTCTGATCCATTGCCTCTTGCAGGACTCTTCCCAAAAAAAGCGGGTTGGAAGGGGTCTTGGACAATGGCGTCAGTATGTTTTTCTCATGAATGATATCTCGTATTGGCACTGGCAATGTCCTCAACAACGGAACCAAGCTAGCTAGCTAGTAGCAGCAATACCGTGTATCAAGGTCCTATCCGTAGACTGGTGCTAACTCACGCTTCTGCCTCGCAACGGCAGGTGTGGGTTCAATTCCCGTCCTGTACATCGTCATAGAGAATCTGTTGTCGAGACAGTTGGGAGTTGTCTGGCAACGGGACGGATCCAAAAACGACTTAAACGCATGATTACTTTTCCCAAAGGCTGTTACATGTACGTATAAGCGAAGAGTCCAAAAAAAATGTAGGTGGACCAAACATGCTGCTGTGGTTATGCTCATTTTGAATTAGTGGGGCAGAATCACAATCGTCTTTACTGGCCAAGTATGTTGTTGTTGTAGTAGTAGTAGTAGTAGTAGTAGTAGTAGTAGTAGTAGTAGTAGTAGTAGTAGTAGTAAAATTAATAAATAATAAAAAATAATAAATAAATAAATAATAATCATACATTTCATTTATAAGTGCCTTTCAAAACTCTCAAGGTCACTTTACAGTCACAGGATAAGTTTTTCTGTGGATGAGCAGCGGCAGCCACATGCGCCAGCGTTCACTCAACCTGGAAGTAACTCAAATAGATAAAAAGCTAGCTGGCTAATAGATAGCTAGCTAGATAGCTAGTTGTGTTAAGTTAATTCTGTCTCCTAATTGTCTGTTACAAATTAGCTAGATAGCTATTTAGCTGAGAGATAACTAATAAGATAGCTAGCTATCATTTCATCCATGCTAACATGTGAGAATGTCTCCCCCCCGCAAAAAAAAATCTATGCAATACCCATATTAGAAATACAGTTTTTAGCCAGAGGCCCAAAAACTGTGCAAAAGATATCATCATTCCAATTTCACAGTGACGACATATTAAAATTTGAACCGTGATTCATAGTTTGGAGAAAGTGCGCTTGACATTGTAAATAACAACCACAAGAACTGCAAGTCAGAAGACTTTGAAACTGGGGGGAAAAAATGTTTTTCTCCACGAGTAAGTACATGCCCACAGCTGTGAAGCAAAAGCAAGACGATGTTGATTGGATTCCCTGGCATTACCCCCCTTACACACACACACACACACACACACACACACACACACACACACACACACACACACACACACACACACACACACACACACACACACACACACACACACACACACACACACACACACACACACACACACACACACACACACACACACACACACACACACACACACACACACACACACACACACACACACACACACACACACACACACACACACACACACACACACACACACACACACACACACACACACACACTTACACACACACACACACACCCTCAATCCAACCATAGCAGGAGTTTTGTGCCTGACAGATAAACATCCTGTAACAGGAAAGAGAAGCCGAGCGAAAGGACAAGAAAATCACATTATTTAGGAACCTGTCATGTGACAAAACTGCGATTTTAAGAGCCTCAAATAATAAGTTTGGTCCCGGTCGAGGTCGAGACAACGGAAGGGTCGTCCAGCAGTCAAACTCCCCGTACGGATCGTTTTATAGCGGCGAAAATGCAGAGGATGTGTTGCAATTGGATTTTTTATGGCATGTCTCGAAACCCCATCTGCTATATTAAAGGACTTTAAATAAAAAAAAGATTAGTTTGGAGATACTATAATGTGTACACATGGTTTAAAATGGATCAACTCCGGAAGCCAAATTGACTCTGTGGCTGAATCCCAAAAAGCTGATGATTCTCTCATCCTGACATTTAACAACAGGTAGATAAAATTTGCTCTAAACTTGGAATGAATTACAGTAATACATCAGATTACGAATTTAATTGGTTCCCAGAAAATGTGTTTTAGGCGAAAAGTTCGTCTGCCAAATATTAATTTCCCATAAGAAACCATTAAAAATTAAAATAATCTGTTCTCAGGTCCCCATAAAACATAATTTTCGACTAAATAAGCCTTAAAACTACACAAAATACACCTTATTTTATGTATAATAAATGTGCTATTGTATTGCAATGAAAGAAATAAAGTATACCGTATGATAAATTCATTTTATTTACCTTTGTAATGGTCGTTGATGGCTTGACGGAAAGGAGTGTGAGGAAGGAGGGAGGGCGTTACTGTTCGGTAGGAGAGTCACCTCCTGTCTGTCCCCTTTCCATGTCAGCGCTTTTTTAAAGCACTATATAAACCAATATTGCATTGTAATTTGTCCATCTGCCCCCATTTCAAGCTCAGATAACTTGGGAATTAATTATTTTTTTCTGATGAAATAAGTCTAAGGTTTCTAATGCTGAATTTAATGTTTGTGTCATCCTAAAACTCAATATTCGGTGAGTCCTGCAATTTCAGTGAAAATAACCAAAAACCCTGGCACTGGAATGGAAATAGGAAGAGAGAAATAGTATGTTTTTTTGCTATATTTAAGCCGTTTACTCCCAAAATGGATGTAGACATGCTAAACAGGTTTCCAAAACTTTTCCCATGAGCAACATAAGCCATTTGAAAAGGGCAATCAAAATGGTTTCTCATCTTGCACGGCTGATTGGTTGATATGTGGCCACAGACTGGCAAAAAAAAAAAAAAAAAAAAAAGGACTTAACGCCGACACGTCGGATCATCGTGCCGAGACAACTAAAACTAAAACGCAAGCTAAAACCTGCAAATCCAGTCATCAGAACCAAACTTGCGGTTGCGGAGGTATTAAGGCGTGTGTTCTATGCGATACCGCGGAAGTCCACTCCAGAATGTCTTTTGAAAAGGCTACGGGAGAAAGAGGAAGAAATTGAAGGATGGAGTTTCACCGTCGCTCACGGCGCTGAGTTTCAATCAGATGCCAGCTTCCGTGTTGTTTTTTTTAAGCGATCCAATGTCAACGCGTCTTCAGTCGCAGAAGCGTAAATGCGTGTCAATAGCGGGCAGTAACGACGCAGAAGAAAACGATTGAAGCGATTCAAGTTAAAGTTTGATTGGCCTGAATTGACTTCTCAAAAAGACAAAATCCATCGGGTTAGGGTTATATAGCTATCTAAATAGCTATTAGCTATCAAGCTAATTTGTAACAGACAATAAGGAGACAGAATGAACTTAACACAACTATCTATCTAGCTAGCTATCTATTAGCCTGCTAGCTTTCTATCTATTTGAGTTACTTCCGGGTTGAGTGAACACTGGCGCATGTGGCTGCCGCTGCTCACCCGCATAAGAACTTATCCTGTGACTGTAAAGTGACCTTGAGAGTTGTGAAATGTATTATTATTATTATTATGACATACTTGGCCAGTATTGGCTATCTATTAGCTATCTGGCAGGCCCACTAGCTATCTATATGGCTATCTATTAGTTATACGGCTACCTAGCTAGCTGTCTATCTTTTAGCTATCTATTGGCTAGCTAGCTTTCTATCTATTTGAGATACTTCCGGGTTCAGTGAATGCTGGCGCGTGTGGCTGCCGCTGCTCACTCACATCAAAACTGATCCTGTGACTGAAAGGTGACCTTGAGAGTTATGAAAGGCATTTATAAATGAAATGTGTTATTATTATTTATTATTATTATTATTATTACATACTTGGCCAGTAAAGACAATTCTGATTCTGCACATTGATTCAAAATGAGGATAACCACAGCAGTATTCTGGGGGGAAGTGGGAGGGGCTTTGTGGCCAAGGGAATGTCCCGATGTCGGTCGAACACACACCAGACTGGTGACGGTGCGTGTCAATGCGTAAACCTACCCCCCCCCCCTCCCTTGATAAAACAAATAAAACGACATATGAAATAACCCACAAAAGATGGTTCACGAGAGCGTTGGCGGTACGCAGCCAGTAGAGGGAGGGGGGGGGGGTTAGACAAATCCGCAAGGGGGAGATCAAGGCAGAAAAAAGCAAGATGGTGGTGGTGGTGGTGGGGGGTTGAGGAAGGACAAGGGGGAAGCGCAGAGGGGTAGACGTCATTAGCGGTCAGGTCCTGGGGGTCCTGTGGGCCCGGCTAATGACCCCGTTAGCCGCAGCGTATCCTTTTGAGAGTCGCGCAAAGGAAGTTCAAACAGCCTTCGTTGCCATCACAATTTTTCCGTCACTCCGTCTTAGCCCCAACAAAATACAGTGATACCTCGGTTTACGAACCCCTTGGTTTACGAACTTTTCAGATTACGAACGTTAAATTTATGAAAATTTTACCTTGGCATACGAACTACTTTTCGGGATACACATGGAGCTGCCACAATGAGTGATGTGTCATTCGCAAACAAGCATGTTCTCCTAAATGAAAATGGCAGCCGGCTTGTTTTTATCCTCTATTCCCCGCCCCCAGTCATCGGTTAAAGTCACATGATTGGTCAAGAACACAGCAGTGATGGGAGGTGGTTTAAACATTAAAGAGACAGGCAGACGACATTGAGAGAGTTTCAACTTTGATAGTTCAAAGGCAGAGTATAGACTGCAAGGTTAAAATATTGATCAATCAGGCTTTACAAATAACTCGCACAAGCCATCTGTACACTTGATGCAAAAAGCTATCAACCCAGCTAAACAGAACACAATTGATGAGGAACAGGGTAAAATTATCGCAGAGCATGCACCTACAAGGGATCATTCCTCAAGATGGTGAAAGAAGAAGGCTACGTTCCTCATCAAGTGATTAACGCTGATGAAACCGGCCACTCCATTCCATCAAGCCATCAATGACCACCACAAAGGTAAATAAAACCACTTTATTATACAGTACAGTTTATTTATTTAATTATAATACCATAACCTTTATTATACATCAAATAAGGTATATTTTGTGTCGTTTTAAGGCTTAGAAAATTAGAAAGTGGAAAATTATGTTTTATGGGGACCTAGGAACGGATTATTCTCATTTTAATGGTTTCCTATGGGAAATTAATTTTTGGTATACACACTTTTCACCTTACACACTGTTTGGGAACCAATTAAGTCCGTAAGCCAAGGTATCACTGTATCGACATGACAAAGGAGACATAAACGGGGGACTTTTTTTTACAACAAAGGAAATGACGGGCGTGAATGATTGGAAGCGCTTGTCAACACCACCGCAATGCCGGACGCAAAAGCTAGCTAGCTGGCAACGATACAATGCGCTCCAGCTGTCTTGACTTCCTTCAATGACATCATGTCGACGTTTGGGCCCAAACGAGCTCATTGGAGCTTCTTGTGCTTTCTTTCCTGTTCACTGTGCACCCCCCCCCCCCCCTGCAATCGTCACCACCGGACAAGCCAGACAGGAAACGTCGCGAAGGCCCGAGAGGGTGTGAGGATGTCCTGTTCGGTAAAACGGTGAGATCGTCATCCTTTAATTTAGCGTAGAAAAAAAAAATGAAATAAAGATTCATTGATCAACCCCCTTTATTTTCCATCCACAACTCCAGAATTAGCTTCAATGTGGTCGCGTCACATGCTAGCGAGTGGAACAGTAATAAGCAGAAAGTACAAGATGCCAAAGGGGGGCGGGGGGTTGAGAACATGGCCGCACATTCTTGAAAAATACACTATTCATTGAGGCCTCATAATCCGGTGCACCTTATACACCGGAAAATACGGTACTCCCTGGAACTAAAATGGAATTCCAAGAGGATACTGAGTATTCCTGATTCTGTTACTCGGAGCTACAAGTCAAAACAACAAGCGTGCCCGTGTATAAATGATGCATATGCATCCGTTGAACCGCCGAGGATCACAGATGCCAGATTGAGAAAAGGTCAGGGCTTAAATGAATCATAAGAACCTTATTTAAAAAAACTGCAAATATACGAGAAGTACAAAATACGATAACTCTCACACTAACTACTAGAGCATAGAAGTCAACAAGTAAAAGTGACTCATATACTCAAAGGCCGTGTCACAATTGCTGGTTTCTAACCATTTTTATTTATAAAGGGGTAAATGGATTTCCTTGACACAGAAAATGCGTTTGTTTCTCCACACAAAGTTACAACCTGACTCATTATTATTACCTTTCACACACTGCTAGCGTGTATTATGTTGCAGATTGAGCACAATTAAAAAAAAAAAACACACAAAGAAAACAACATCGGCATGCCCTAACAGGTTCTCATATTGTTTCGTCGATGTTGAATAACGCTAAGCTATGTTGTTGGGTGCTTATAAAGGTGCTACGTCATGCTAATTCGAAGCTATGGCTGTTTATGCATCCCAACGGGAGATGGAAACACCGCCATGACGGTTTCCATCGTGGCTTTGGGTCATGCGAGGGCGTTATATAATAATAATAATAATAATAATAATAATACATTTCATTTATAAGCGCCTTTCAAAACTCTCAAGCTCACTTTACAGTCACTGGATAAGTTTTTTCCTGTGGGTGAGCAATGGCAGCCACACGCACCAGCATTCACTCAACCCGGAAGTAACTCAAATACATATAAAGCTAGCTGGCTAATAGCTAGCTATCTAGACAGCTAGTTGTGTTAAGTTCATTCTGTCGCCTTACTGTCTGTTACAACTGAGCTAGATAGCTATTTAGCTAATAGATAGCTAGATAGCTAATAGATAGCTAGCTATCATTTCATCCATATTGATATATAACAATAATACATTTACTTTATGATCACTTTAGTCACAGATCAGTTTTTCTGTGGGTGAGCAGCGGCAGCCACATGCGCCAGTATTTACTCAACCCGGAAGTAACTCAAATATTAGCTAGCTAGCTAGCTATTGGCTAGCGGGCTATCTAATAGCTAGCTGGCGCATGTGGCTGCCGCTGCTCACCCACAGAGAAAGTGATCCAGTGACTGTAAAGTGACCTTGAGAGTTTTGAAATGTATTATTATTATTATTATTATTATTATTGTCATTATTATTAAATAGATAGAAATCTAGCTGGCTAATAGCTAGCTAGCTAGCTAGTTGTGTTAAGCTCATTCTGTCTCTTTATTGTCTGTTACAAATTAGCTAGATCGCTATTTAGCTAATAGATAGCTAGCTAGATAGCTATATCGCTAATAGCTATCATTTCATCCATATTGATATATGTAACCGTTTTAGGTGGAATGAGGTCAACCAAAGAAGAAGAAAAGCACTTCCAATTGAAACGTTAGCCGGATTCCGTGTCCGATTTGTGCATCGGCTTTTAGAACAGGTCGACGACAGGTTGCGCCGACGCCGACGGGTGGGGTCGTCAAAACCGAACCACTGCGACAAACTCGCATTTTGACCTTTTAACGCCCATCTCGTCGACGGTTATTGTCACACTCCGCCTTTTTAACACCGAATTACTTGTGAATTTAGTGCATAATACACCAATCAGCAGGCATTCTGCGAGGGGCACATATTTTTGTTGCCGCCGCTGCTGCTTCCAGGGCTTTCCCAGACACGCAGGGCAGGGCAAGGCAGGGCAGGGCAGGGCAGGCATGCTCCGGCAGCGAGCTAAAAAAGGTGAGTTGTTCACATTCCTGCTTCGTGCACAAACCACGCTCTCCCCTCGTTCGTGTCATACTAGCGCTCGTGCGCACATTTAGCTCCTCTTACACTATCCCGTGTGGGTTACATGGGTGCCCCTAGCTTCACGGAACCAGCCCGCGCCAATCTTTGCAGCCTAACAGTTACAAAATTCCAAGCAGTACATTAAAAACACCATTGGGTGGTTATAAACTCGCAAGAACTTGGACAGGAAGGGCCACGCCATTGTGATTAATGCGAAACCATGGAAACAAAACAACCTGGAACGGCAAACAAGTTTCCTCCCACGGTTTGTTAAAAGGAAGTCAAAGTTACACGAGTACAGGTAACATCTGACATACAACCGAGTTCCGTACCGACCACGCGGTCGTAAGTCAAAATGGTCGTAAGTCGAAATCCATTCAAAATGTTGAATAGAGACTCGGAGGCTAAATGACTCGCAAATTCGCCCCTTTCTGGTGCCATCACACAGTCGATTGCTGTGCGAGTGCGAGATGCTAGCTGGCTGGCTAAAATTGTCATACGCCTGACCGGCCTGCTAGCGCGTTGCAGTGCCAGGCATAGAATTAATTTTTCAAATCGGGTCTGGATGTCGTAAGTCGTAGCCGTTCATAAGTCAGATGTTACCTGTATATTACCCAAAATACAAAGCAGTGTGCATTTAAACCCCACAAAATGTCTCCAAAAGGATAAGACTCTAGGACGCGCTCACGTACGCTAGTCTGTAGTTAGTCTTTTGTTATTTACAAAGTGTTAGTGTTAGAGGGAAAAGAGCAAAGGCAGGGTGAGCCCCGCCACTACTATAAAAGGAATGTGATGTGGAAGGGAGGGCCGCTTGCAAGACCAGACCAACGTTCTTAGCCTATCGTCTTACCAAAAAAGAACAACAATGAGAGGCTGTCTACACAAGGGCCCCCAAAACGGGGGGTGGAATTGAGAATAAATAGTAGTAAAAGATGTTCTGAGTGACTTACCCCAATCCAAAAACTCCAGAATATTCTTCTCTCTTCGAAGCGGAGAATTGTTGCATTCATCGTAGAGACACACCAGGACATCCAGAAGGGTTTCCACACTGAGACATTGGCCACTGGAATCGATAGGGCCATCCAAAATCAGCTTTTCCAGCTTCTTCAAACGCACCTCTCCAGACATGGTGGTGCAGTCCAGTTGAGATTAATGATGAATTAGTGAAAATATGATTTTTAAAAAGGCTGGTTTTAAACAAGACAGTCAAAAACAAAATTGATCACGCCTGGAATCTTTTTGTGAAATACTTTCAGTTGCGTCGAAGTGGTTGTTTTGTAGATATATTCATGCTCTTAGCTTCCAAATCCACATTTGGGGCGTCGATGGGGTGCAGAAGGTCCCCATGTTAACATTCCCGATGGCCGCAAGGCACAAGAGAAAAGTGTCGTGGTCTCAAGAACATTAGCCTAGCTTCCCCCCCACCCCCAGGCCGGGTTGGTTTGGACGCTGCTCTTTGATGGAACCAAAAAACGGAAAATGATCCACTTCGTCGCGGTTTAACGGTTGAGTAGATGTGGCACACATTTAGGATTCTCCATTCCAGCCGCAATGCTACAAAGCACCCCCCTCCCCGTCCGCCCTGCCCCAATTGCCCCTCCTCAGCTCCGGGAATGCAAAAAAGGGCGACACAGGCTTAGTTAGCAGCCTGCTACTTTAGCCGAGTAGCTTTGCAAGCTAGCGTTGTGAACGTTACTTCGGCTTTACAGTCAAAAATGTCATCATTACAATTGTCTTCTAAGGGTGCCCCCCCTTGTCATGTGCTCGCCGTGCCTGTCAAACGTAAAACGAGTCGGGGCCCTTTCAAATCGCAATCGTAATTTGCACCACCACCCCCCACCTAAAAAATATCCTCTTGTTGTCGCAGCGAGTGTGCTGCAAGATATGATCTTTAAATCCCGTCCTCAAACGAAAACGTCTTCTTAGTTCCAACCCACTTCGACACGACGGTTGTTTTTGAAGAGTTCCAAACAAGTTGGTCGTCACATTATGCGCAGGGCCTCGTCTCTCGCTTTCTTTCTTTTCAGTGGAGGCGTTGGGAAGAAGAACCCGTCTGCCCTCAAAAGCAAGCCAATAATCGAGTGTCGCTGGTTCCAAACACGGGACGGAGCCGAAAGTTCGTCTTGTCCTCCTCGCCTTTGCTTCGCCTGCTACCTCCTCCGTCGCTTCGTCGCCTCTTAGCTGCCTTCACACAAGCGGAGCAACCGGAGACGTTCAAACAAGGAGATTAAAAGTAGCAACTGAACCTGGTCGTAGCCTCGCGTTGCATTATGGGAAACAACAAATTTTCGTCAAATATGAACAAGGGCTGAAAATAAAAGTTTCTACCCCCCCAAAAAAAATAATGTAAGTGCGATATCGAGTTTAGTTGAGAGCTCTACAAAAACAACCAGGAAATGAGGACGCACTTTTGAATAAAACAGTTGAAGCTTCCGCGCATGCGTAGAACGGGCCAAGCCCCGCCATCTTGACTTTAATAATAATACATTACATTTTAAGCGCCTTTCAAAGCTCTCAAGGACACTTTACAGTCACAGACAAGCATAGGTACTATTATAAATAAAATACAATCACAAATAGAAGGCAATTAATAAAATACACAGATAAATAGAAACAAGAGAGAGAGCTACACAGAAATATCGAGCTACTCGTCTTCGTCTCAAAACATCTTTGGTTGCTTCTGCAGGCAAAATCTCAGATCACTGTCATGGCGCCCATCGTAGCATCTGCTGTGCGGAAAAGGGGGGAGGGAATGTCGGGTTGGGGGGTTTGGGGGGAGTTGAGGGCTGTCAAAAAATGTGAATGGAAACTGCGGGCTGTCTGTCAGGCTGCTGTTGATGCGGTGCATAGCATGGGGTGAAGTGTTTTTTCTTTGTTTTTACTAGTGCCTCGTTATGAAACTACAATACAGTACTGTACTGAACAATACATAAATATGGTAGAGTAATGCAGTCACACGTAGGGAATATGTTTTTGTGTGCATAATCATTACTGTGGATTAATCCCATGCCTATCAAAAAACTGGCACATTGCAATTCCACCCTTTCTATGACCCCCCCCCCCGAATAGAAATACGTAATTGTTTATTTACCAAGCCTAAAATTATAATCTTTATGAGCATAGTGAGGCCAAAAGGAATATTTACTCCTCATTTTGACCACAAATGGAGTTCAACATGTGCCGTTTTATTCTTCATTGCTCTTGATTTATCACGCCGCGAGCTTTTGAAGTAAGGCACTTATCACAGCTCAAAGTACATCGATTAATGATTAACAGATACGATTGTCACCCGAGCGTTTTCAATGGTGGGGGCTGGCGATGCGGTGAGATCAAGAATGAGGCCTTGTGTTTTGGTTCCAAATACACTCATATTGCACACACACTGGCTTTCTCTATTTTGGGTGAGCAAAGGGGGCACAAAGAGGGGAATTGTTATGCAATCTGAAGAATACAATTTAGCACGCTAGATTTCTATGATATATATAGTGATTAGGTGTTATTGGAAAAATTACATTTCAGCGTTGTTGTTGTTGCAGAGGAACAGCACTGTGATCATGTATGGAACCGGCACAAGATATTCGATTTCAATGCGTCAAAGTATAAGAATGCAACAATAATGACATCATTGAAAACAACAATGCGCAGAAACAGTTGGTCATGATTGTCTTATTGTTTATGTCTTTATGTTATTTTATTATTGATATTTTCTGTGAAATGATCTGGAAAACTCAATGTAAATAAAGATGCATTTACTCTCATAAATGATCATTTGGCTATGTTCAATTTTTAACAAATTCATATTCACAGCTAACAGTGCTTTCAAAACAGCCGCAACTCTAAGAAAGCACTCGACAAAACATTTAACCAGAAATCCCAAAAATAAGACAGAACACAAGCCATGGAACGTTTAACTATTTGTGGAATATGTCAATATGTCCGTGTGTGCCTGTCTGGGGGTTAAAAATGACCTAAAAATAAAAACAACAAACAAGGCCCCTACAATATTTTCACCTTTGGAAAACAATACCAACTAACGCCACTAGATGTCACCAAGTACCTCAATCAGATATCACAAAATCACAGTAAACATCCCATTCTTCATACGTACGACATACACGTACATGACACGTTCATCACGTTGGTATTGTTTTATTTTTATCGTATTGTTATATTTAAAAATATTCTGACTGTATTAATACACGTCGTAATTAGAAGCGATTTCATTGGAAACGGAGGCAACGGGAAGTGGTGTTATGACGTAGAATCGTTGCACCTAGATGTATGTTGTCACGACGATCGATTGATCAATCGATTAATTAACTGTATATAGATATATGGGTAGATTAATCGATGGATACATCGATAGATGAATAGATGGATAGATAGTAACTTGTGTGACAACACTAGATTGATAGAAAACAACTTGTGTGACAACACTGTCCTCTAGCGGACATGACTGAAAATGCACTTTCAAATACTGTTGTGTTCTGTATTGTATCCGTATTTTTCTTGCTGTATATGAAAATACGGAAGGCCTAGGGCTTCATTAAATTAAAAGTTAATGGAAATATTAATGCTCAATCGTATCTAATCATGTCTGATCCTATTTGTCTGAATCTACAGTATGATTAGTTAGAAGTACAGCCGTGCTGAAATGCAATTAGACGCTCGTGTACTTGACTGGAGTCGTCGAGCGAGCAATAATTGTTCATGGGTCTCGTCTGGTCTGGCGCTTTCCATCTGTGATAGACTGCTGATTATCGAGCAATTAGTTGCATTTGCCGACAACAGCCGCTCGATCGTCTTGCTTGGGCGTCTTTTGTCCCTCGGGGTGGTGGTGGGGGGGTTATTATGGTGCAAAGGGGCGATTCGTTCAATATTTGACGTTCAAGATGGGGCATAAGGAGCGATTTGAATTTGCACTGACCACCAAGTTCAATATTGACTTTGCGGTGTTGCTCCGCCTTCTCTCCGAGGGGGATGTTTTTCAATGAGAGTGCTTACATATCATTTGCAACAGTAAAGCAACCCCTATTTCCGAGATAACCCTCCCCGTTTAAAAAAAAAAGTCCATTCCTCCGTCGATTTTCAAGGTCCCCCCTACACACACCGCAAAAGTGATCTCCTTTGGCCCAAATGGAAATAGAACGACCTATAAATTGGATGCCTTTTGAATGCAAAGCTTGCATGTTAATTAACACCTCCAATGTTGATTGTGGGAGTTCAGTTGCCTTTGATTGAAAAGAAATGGCACCTAGCGAGCATTGAGATGTGGCTTTGAACTAAAAGCAACTCGTCTCTGGTTGGCATGGGAAGGAAGGAAGACTGGTGGTGAGGGATTGGGAGGGGGGGGGGGGCGTCATTTGTCGAATTAGGGCTTGTCATGATTAGAGAGGACAAATGTATTTTGAGTGTAGAGGCACTTCGGCTGCCTCTTGACTGCACTCAACAATGGGACATAGCAGACAACTTGATTGAGCACTTTGGCTTGCACATTTCGTCGGGGTTTTTTTTGGGGGGGGGGGGGGTGGATACAGTTTGTATATGTCGCAATCATGACCCAATTCGTATACAAATTCAATATAAAATGTAGAATAAATGCAAGAACACCCAGTGAGTTGCACAGCAGTGTAACAAATTGCCAAACAGTTGCCGGCGCAACAATCAAGATACACCACCATTTAAAAAAAAAAAAAAAAGTACACCATTTAAAAAAAAAAGTATGTATTTTACCAATGTATAAGGCGAACAGCGCCATCGTGGCTTCTGAACTACTTTTCCACACCCACTTCCTTTGAGTGCACTCAGTGCAGACGTGGTTTGTTATGGAATGGTTATTTTTGCTTTTTTGGGACCGAAAAAGACCCCACCACAGGCTATTGTTCAACCGAAGAAAATTACGGTCAAGCAGAAGGAGATCATCAAAAAACACGAACGAGGTGTGCGTTTGTGTGACTTAGCGTCCCAGTACCAGTACGCTAAGTCGACCATTGCTACGTGTGGCTAAGGGTATTTCTGCGTTGTCTAAGCAACGGTCTCAGGCAATAGAAGAGATTGGAAAATTTCTGTTGATTTGGATTAACGAAAAGCAGCTAGCAGGAGACCGTGTGAGTGAGGGTATTATCGCAGAGAAAGCACAGCAACTTCACTCGGATATCATCAACAGGCAACTACATCGACGAGCATCACAAAGGTAAATAAAACGACTTTATTATACAGTACAGGTTATTTCTTTCATGACAATACAATAGCACATTTATTATACATGAAATAAGGTATATTTTGTGTAGTTTTAAGGCTTATTTAGTAGAAAATTCTGTTTTATGGAGACCTGGAAACGGATTATTTTCATCTTTAATGGTTTCCCAACATTAATTTTCCCAAATGAATGTTTGGAAGACACACTTTTCGCCTTAAACACACTTTCTCGGAACCAATTAAGTTCGTAAATTGAGGTATCACGGTATATTGCATTAGTACATGGTAATAGGTAAACAAAATCCATTTGCAAAATTGTGTTTGGATGAGATATTTAGAAGCACTGGAAGCCATTTTGCTAGTTTTTTCCAAATATTGCAACCTATCCCAATATATAGCGTCATAATCGCAAACGTGGTGCCTTGAAGGACTTTTGTTTTGCAATATCGACTGGTTCATCGATGCCAGGGAAGTATAAGGATCCGACGTGGGCCCGTTCGGAAGCCGCCGGCATCTGTCATTTGCTCTTCCTGTGTGCTTCTTCAGTCCGTCTGACATCTCCGAGCAAACAGAGGCCAATACACAACGGCAAGCGGGTCCTAGCGAGGGCGGGTGGCCAGTGAGAGCGACCCTCTTGTAATGTTTGTGTGACAAAAAAAGGCCTCGCAATGGAATCAGATAATCACCACCCTGTGAAGAGCCTGACCCAATCCACATCCCTCGCCGGTAGACCCCCCCCCCAACGCCCACCCCGGTTCTTGGATTAACTGTCTGTTTGGCTAATAATTTTAATCTGCCAGGGGGTTGAGGACCAAGAATGGGTGACGGGGCTCGGAATATACATCGAATCCTTAAGCTCTTCCAGTGCCTTTCCTCCTATGGGGAAAATCTCAATTGGATGGAAGGCCTCATGCCGAGTGAAGGCCGGATCATCCGGTCTTCGCCCGGCATAAAACCTCTTCAGAAAGCCCGAAATAAAAGCGGGTGTGTAACAGACTGTTGCCAGACTGACCCTGACATCGTCCGGTGGAATGTACGCGTCAGAGTTTGGGCGGGGGGGTTTCTGGAAAGGGGCATTCCGGGTTCACGGGGTCAAGGGATGTCTGTCTGGGGAACAGCTGGAACAGACACAATAAGATCAACAGTCCATTTTGAGGCGCTCGTCCTTGTTAAATCTTGACCCTCGTTGAGTTTCGGCGAAAGGCTTGACGACCCCCCCGCCCCCCTGAAACCCCACCGAGTCCATTATAGGGCACATCCTGGAGGACTATAGACAAGCATTCACATTCATGTTCATGATGTAACCAGGTTGGAATTTAACCCCAGGTTGGATGGAAAGTCCAATTTCAGTGTGAGATAGATAGCCTTGTGAAAATGAGTGAATCAATTGACATTTTTCATTGCATTCTGCTTTCCACAAATATAAAATACAATAAAATATACAATAAAAACATAAAAAATACAATACAAAACAAAATAAATCAAATACTATCAAATAAAACATAGAAATACAAATCAAATTAAAATTAATACAAAATAAAATACAATACAAAATAAAATAAATAAATAGTACAACATAAAAATTAAATAATAAAATACAAAATACGATACAATACAATATAGATACAAAATAAAGTACAATACAAACAAAATAGAATAAAAATCAAATAAAAAAATAAAAAAGTACTAAATGAAAATTAAAAAATAAATAATAACATACAAAATACAATAAAATAAAAGATAAAATAAAATGAAAAATAAGTATACATGAAAATTAAATTAAAAAAGGCTAAATAAAAAAGACAATACAAATAACATACAATAAAAACTATATAAAAAAAAGTACAAAATATAAATGAAATAATAAAATACAAAATACAATACAAGATAAATACAAAATACAATACTGTACTATACAAATAAAATACAAGATAAAATAAAATGAAAAATAAGTACAGATGAAAATGAAATTAAAAAAATGAAGATTACATTTAAGAAAACGCTAAATAAAAAAAATACAAAATAAATTACAATACAAATAAAATACAATAGAATAAATAAATAAAAAGTACAAAATAAAAATTAAAACATAAATAATAAAATACAAAATACAATAAAATAAAAGCTAAAATACAATGAAAAATAAGTATGAATAAAAAATAAATCAAAAAACGCTCACTAAAAGAATACAAAATAAATTACAATACAAATAAAATACAAAAAAACATAACAATACATTGAAATGCATGGGGTGAGATACATATTGATAACGTCACATATTTTGAGGTGATTTTATTTACTTTAGGACTGAAAACAAATGTAATGTTTGAAGTATGGCCACTTGGATATCCTATTTAGGATCGGGGTGGGAGGGGGGGGCTTGCATTGTCGCACCTTTGTCCCGATAAGCCTCCCTGCCCCCACAGTGTCAACGCCTGGGACGGCCGCGACATATAAAAGGAGGGCTACTGTCCATCTCGGATTTGACTCCCGCTACCGTGCGTCTCCTTATCGCCATCTTTCCCCCTCCTTCCTCATGGATTTCCTCCGCGCGTGTGTGCTGTGCACCGTCGTCCTCGGCTTGACCAAGGCTTTTACGCACGAGGATATGAAGGAGGCGCTTTTACGCAAACTGGGCCTGGATGAGGTTCCAAAGATCCACAAAAGGGATTTGGAGAATTTGGTTATCCCGGTTCACGTCAGAAATAAATACTTATCAATGCTGAAAATGCACCACAGCAGGAGACGCCGAGCTCTGCCGAGCTTGGCCGGCATTTTGAGAGGAATTCCCGGCAGCGCTGGTAAGAATTTATCATTGGTCATTCGACACATTCAGAGTTTAGCGGTTCGTCATCGCTGTGCGTAAATTACGCGCGAATCTCACTCACGACAATCCCTCGATGTAACTTTTCTTGGTAGACATTTCCGGCGAATATGTCTACTCCGACACCACCCGGCACCGGATGGTTTTCGATATGGAATCAATGATCCCGGAAAACAGCGAGGTGACCATGGCCGAGCTGAAACTCTACCAAAAGGCGTCGTACTCCAAACGACTGGCGATGGACAAAAAGAACCACCGGACGATCACCAACGCCCGAGTCAGCATCTATTGGATCGAGGAACTTCCCAACGGATCCAACCGCAGCTCGCTCGTGGACTCGCGGTGAGACGCCAACCCCCCCGAAAAAAAAATGGGGGTTTCCCTTCAGTTATCTCCAACTTTAATTACGCGTGGAATGGAATCAGGAAATCTAATTAAGCGTAATTGTCACAGGTTGATCCCCATTGACGAAACGGGCTGGAAGAGCTTTGATGTGACCCAGGCGGTGCATTATTGGTCTGAGACGCAAGGGCAGAAGACGCCCATGCACCTGGAGGTGTGGATCGAGGGCGAGAGACCCGGCAGCTACGCGGCGGAGGTGGCCAAAAGTGTGCGCTTTACCACCCAGGACCAGACGGGCAACACCTTGGGAAAACCCGAACTCGTCCTCTACACACTCAACCTCGAAGAATACGGGTAAGACACACACCACCCCCCCTCACTCACTCACTCCACCCGGCTTTTGAAATACAGGATTTTGTGGCAATGTGACAATTAGCCTGAGAAACCCCCCCTCAACACACCCTTTTTATCATCAAAAATGACGTTTACCTGTCACCTTTTGCCCCCCAACCCCCATTTGGCGTTTAATTTGAAATAAATCCACACGCGAATTCGTTTATTGCATTGGACGTCAACAAAATGTTTCGATGCTATTAGCATAAATACCCCCCGCTATTTTCTTACTTTTATCTATATGTGAAGTGGAAATATATTGAATGCAAATATATTTGAACTTATTTTTAGTTTTGAGAGATAACGATAATAATAAATATAATACATTGTATTTAGAAGCGCTTTTCGAAACTCTAAAGGACGTAGCTAGCTAGCTAGCTAGCAAGCTAGATAGCAAATCGATTGCAAATATCTAACGAGCTAGCTAGCTAGATTATAATAATAAAACGTTTCATTTCAAGCGACTTTCAAAGCTCTCAAGGACACTTTACATATGATTATTACATATTATTTTTTGCATTTTCTGTGTAGCAATCTCTCTCGTTTCTATTTATAATTGTATTTGTATTTTGTATTTGTTATTATATTTTATTTATTATAGTACCTATGCTTGTCTGTGACTGTAAAGTGTCGTTGAGAGCTTTGAAAGGCACTTAAAATGTAATGTATTGTTATTATTATTATTATTTTCAGTCATAGACAAGCATAGGTACTATAATAAATAAAATACAATCAAAAATAGAATACTATAAATAAAATACAGTTATAAATAGGAACAAGAGAGAGCTACACGGAAGATAGCAAATAGGTAGCGAACAGCTAGCTTGATAGCTAGCGAGACAGCTAGTGAGATAATAATAATAATAATAATAATAATAATAATAATATGCATTTCAATCATAGCTGGATAGCGAGATAAATAAAAACAAGTGAAGAGAGGAATAAATAAATAAGAATAAAGTGAAGAGAAAAGACAAAAAAAACAAAATGGGATGAAAATTGAGGCAAAAAGAATGAAAAAAAAGTGAAAAACTGAAATGCAGCGTAAGAAACCTTAGACTTTCATCTTTCATCTGAAAAAAAGACATAATTCCTAATTATGCTTTTTTACTAGCACATAATTTGCGGTCATGTGACTTGACTTAGGAAAGGAGATAGGACTATTTTATAAATGCACATTCCTAAACATTCAATGTTTATTATTCTCCACTCATTTATGTGTCTAAACTTAGTCTAAGTTGTTATGATATATATATATATATATATATATATATATATATATATATATATATATATATATATATATATATATATATATATATATATATATATATATGTGTGTGTGTGTGTGTAGTTTACCTTATAACTTTACGTATTTGCAGTGTGCACTGCAAAAGGATCTGTATTTTCACTGTATTTTTTTTTCTGTGCGAGTGAGCAGCGGCAGCCAATCCATTGAAATCATTTGTTTGTAACATTTTTTTTTTGGTAGAACCCCTCCAACAACAACAAAAAAACTCAAAATGGCGGCACAAGCGACCCCCATGACCCCCATTTGCGATCAAAATTCCAACACACATCAATCAAAATGACCATCTAACCTCTTATTTTTTTTGCCCTTGCAGCTCTCGCGGCGACTGCGATGCCAACCAAAGCAAAGGCACCTGTTGTCGGGAGCAACACTTCATCAACTTTCGCGCTCTGACGTGGACTCAATACTGGATCATGGAACCATCGGGTTACCAGGCCTTCAGGTGCACCGGAAGCTGCAGGCAACCCAAGCACAATTACGGCTACGGCGAAAGGAGGTGCGCCGTTTCGGAAAGCGCCCCTTTGCCAATCATGTACTTGGTGAAAAAGGGTGATTACACCGAAATCGAAGTGGCGGAGTTTCCTAATATGATCGTGGAAAGGTGCGCGTGCACCATGGACCACGTCTCCATCGTGTAAAAAAAAACGTGAAAAAATGGCCACCGAACAAGTACTTCCTATTTAAAACGGACAATCACCCGGGAGTGACCACACACTCCTTTAGAGAGCACTTTTTTTTGGGATGTAGATTTTGTACAGGTTGAAATAAACTATTTTCTTTCACTACGAGTCCTCCATTCATGAATCTCAACCCCCGTCCCGCCGAGGGGGGGGTGGTAATGGCGCTACTAGCTTACCCATTCACATTCATGATCACGTTCAAGCGCAATTGCAAGACAGTCGCCTGGACACGCCTGGACACGCTTGTAGGAACGTTTTATTTGCAGTGGGCGGGCAAGATTACGCAAGCTAGTCGCATGAACTGATAATATAATATAATAATAATAATAATAATACAATACAGAGCTAATAGATAGCTATCATCACATAATACTACATAGCACATTCAACTCGCTAGCTAATAATAATAATACATTGTATTTATAAGTGCCTTTCAAAGCTCTCAAGGACATAGCTAATAGATAACTAGCTAGCTAGGTAGCTAATAGCTAGCTAGCTTTACGCTATACTACTTAGCACATTCAACTAGCGAGCTAATACATAGCTACTAATCAATACATTGTATTTATAGGCACCTTTCAAAGCTCTCAAGGACAGAGCTAATTGATAGGTAGCTATATAGCTAATAGATAGCTAGCTTTACATTATACTACTTAGCATATTCAACTAGCTAGCTAATAGAGAGCTACTAATAATGCATTGTATTTATAGGCGCCTTTCAAAGCTCTCAAGGACATAGCTAATAGATAACTAGCAAGCTAGATAAATATATAGCTAATAGCAAGCTAGCTTTACACTATACTACTTAGCACATTCGACTAGTGAGCTAATAGATAGCTACTAATAATAATAGATCTTATTTAAAAGCTCATGTCAAAGCTCACAAGGACATAGCTAATAGCTAACTAGCTCGGTAGATATCTAATCGCAAGCTAGCTTTAAACTATACTACTTCGCACACTCACCTAGCGAGCTAATAGATAGCTAAGTGCCTTTCAAAACTCTCAAGGTTACTTTACAGTCACAGGATAGGATTTTTTATGGGTGAGCAGTGGCAGCGACACAGCTAGATATCTAGCCAGATAGCTAATAGATAGCTATTACCCACGGAGAAAAAATATGTCAAGGAAATTATTATTATTTTATTATTATGGTTATTATGATCTATCTAGCTAGCTGCCTATCCATTTGCTATCTATTAGCTATCTGGCTGGCTATCTATTAGCTATACGGCTATCTAGCTACATATCTAGCTGTCTATTAGCTATCTCTTGGCTATCTATTAGCTACCTAGCTTTCTATCTATTTGAGTTACTTCCAGGTTGAGCTCACCCACAGAAAAAAACTTATCCTGTGACTGAAAAGTGACCTTGAGAGTTTTGAAAGGCGCTTATAAATGAAATGGATTATTATTATTATATTAGATAGCTAGCCAAATAGCCAGCTAGATAGCGGAGTCGTTGCGAGTTGACGTCAGGGTCAAACATAGACAAAAAGATTGTTTGCTGTCTGGGTAGGAAGGGGAAGCAGGAGGGGGGGGGGTTGTCATTCGCTAATATGCTGCTGACGGAGGTAAACGAAGCCAAGAGGCCACCTACTAATGAGGAGGAATTGTCTGTCTGCAAGGGAAGTGGATTCCACATCTCCCTTTTGGGCAATGGCGGGAGGTCAAAAGAAGGAAAACAGCTGGCGCTATGAAAGTTGCTGGAATATTTAATATATATCAATATACTTGAACTTGCCATTCACAAATGTATTTGGGAATAAAAAAAGACGGCGTAGAGCGCCATTCTCGAATTTGTTCTGCTTTTGTTGTGTTTTTTTTTTCATACTCGGGTGCTGATTAAGCGCTGGTCAGACCTCTGGCAATGTATTTTCCCTTCCATGAGGGGGCAGCATTTCCCTTTAGTCCATGTTAACGCTTTGTTCCAGCTTCAGCTGTTGTTAAATCGCCATATAAACCAATATATTATTATTATTAATAATAATAATAATAATAACACATATGGCTATCTAGATAGTTAGCTAACTGTCTAGCTGGCTATCTATTTGCTATCTATTGGCTATGTAGCTGGCTATTTATTAGCTATGTGACTATCTAGCTAGTTAGCTAGCTGGCTATCTATTAGCTATCTGTTAGCTCACCGGCTAGCTTTCTATCTATTTGAGTTACTTCCGGGTTGAGTGAACGCTGACGCATGTGGCTGCCGCTTCTCACCCGCAGAAAAACCGATCATGTGACTGACATTATGAAAGGAAGAGGAAAGAAAGAAAACACAAAAAATAACTAAATAAATACAAATAATATGACAACACAAAGACACAGTCATTCATTCTTCAGCACTTGCTGTACTCTCTTTGTGACATGAAGCAGTTCTAGATGAAAGAGGAGAGGATCTATTCAGCAGTGGATCAGGGACGTCATGGTGGAATGTGCACATCTACTACAAGCTAAATGCCTCGGTTTGCAACCGAAAATGGTTTCTCCGGTAAACTAAGCGAACATGAATGCACCACTCGACTCCCCCTTTGGAAAATGTTTCGGTTTTCGACCAAATTGTGACATGAAGCAGTTCTAGACGTTAAGAGGAGAGGCGAGATTGTACAAAAATGCAACGTTAGCGACACCAAGCTAACGAGTTTTGTATTTGTTTTCAATAATTTAAATCAATGACAAAAAGGAGATAAAAAATCCAAAAGGCATCATAAACGCAGCAGGCTAGCATTGCACTCCTACTTGAGCATTGTTATTGTACCGTTTTAGCTATTTTTCAGTCTGCTAGGAAGAAAATATTTCCACGATACCAAATATAAATGCAAAACCATCAATGTATTTAAAATGCACTTTAAATTTACAACCTTTGTTTTGCTGTTCATTTACTCACTCAAATCTTTCAATGGATTGTTTCAGGCTGCTATGGAGTTCGCTGATGAGCTAATCGTCCCCTATGACCCGGAATAGCCTGTAACATAAGAAAAAGAAATTAATTATCACAACCATTTTATTTTATTTTTACAATAAAGTTCAACATCTTACAAATATATCGATCGAATTGTCATAAAAAAAAACGAGACCATCGAACGTAATGAAATATTTAGAATCAGATTTATTTTCAAAGCACGCCATCTTGTGGCTCTGAAAAGTAAGTGCTTGGTATTTTGGATTGGATGTACAGTTACCTTTATTCGTCTCGCAGTGGAGAAAATGACATTTCACAGCAAGTTATGAAGGGAAAGAAAGAAATAGAAAAATAAAATACAGGAGCTGCCGGAAAGGGAGACAATCTCGCGTCGCCATTTGATGACGTCACGTTGTTTTCATTTGAAATACTGTACTACTGTACTGGTAATTCTAATATCATTCGGTTCCCAAAAATATGAAATATTGTCACTAATAATCAAATCATTAGTTTACAAAATCTACCTTAAATATTCAACCCATAACAGAAGAAAGGCAGCACTTATAAAAGCATATAATTCAATCTCAAGCGAACTCTCTCCCCACTAAATCCAAAACTAATAATAATAATAATAAATTTCATTTATAAGCACAACAGCAGAAGTTTTTCTGTTGGTGAGCATCGGCGGCCACACGAGCCAGCATTCACTCAACCCGTAACTAACTCAAATAGATAGCTAGCCACCCAGCTAATAGATAGCTACTACTACTACTACAAATGCATTGTATTTGGAAGAGCCTTTCAAGTGTCAAGGACATAACTAATAAATAGCTAGATTACTATATAGCTAATAGGTGGCTAATTTTACATATTACTTGGCACATTCATCTAGCTAGCTAATAGAGCTACTACTAATACATTGTATTTATAAGCGCCTTTCAAAGCTCAAGGATATAGCTAATAGCTAGCTAGGTTTACACTATGCTACTTAGCTAATACATTGTGAGAGTGGCTGCCTTTCCAGTAGTGTTGTTTTGTTTTTCTACTTCTTTCTATCTTTCATAACTTTGCTGCTGTCAAATGTAAGTTTCTCCACTGCGAGACAAATAAAGGTACATCCAATCATATCCAAAATTATAAACAAAGAGAAAACAAGCAAAATTGAGTTTATTTGAGCGCTAACAAAGATGGTTGACAAGTTTCGGAACAAATGGGAGGGGGCAGGGGGTGTTGTTGTTTTTATCTGGACGCTTCGCGTTGACTGAACAGCGTACACTAATAGTTTTCAGAAACCACAACGACAATGGATTCAACTACTACTCCACTCCAAAACTAATATTTACACTTCCTAGCAAAAAATAAGAAAATTAAAAAAAAAAAAAAAAAAAAAAAAAATGCACATCACTGGGGAAAAAAAGTAGCATTTTTTTTTATATTCGATACAACTTTTTAAAAACATGTCTTAAAAGTGGTGCAAAGTCAAAGAAATATACAACAACAAAAAAAAAGACAAGAAAAACAAAATGTAGTACACATCCCCCCCCCAAAAAAAATATTTCCTCTCTCTGAAGTGGAATGTTGACCACGTTGCTCGTCTTTAGCCCGCAGATTTTTGCCGTTCGTGATGATGATAAAGAAGATCCGTGGCTAGAGTGGTTTTCAGTGTGGCCACCAGTCCATTCGAACAAGTGTCCTCAGTAATAGTTGGGCTGATACTGTTGATTCCACGGCTTCTGATTCCAGAACTGGAAGAAACACATTTTCATAAGAATAATAATAATATTTCATTTATCAGCGCCTTTCAAAACTCTCAAGGTCACAGGAGAGGTTTTTCTGTGGGTGAGCAGCGGCAGCCACACGCGCCAGCGTTCACTCAACCCAATACAACTTAGCACATTCAACTAGCTAGCTAATTGAGAGCTACTAATACATTGCATTTAGAAGCGCCTTTCCAAACTCTCAAGGACATAGCTAATAGATAACGAGCTAGCTATATAGCCAATAACTAGCTAGCTTGACATTATACTAATTAGTTCACTCAACTAGCTAGCTAATAGAGATCTACTAATAATACAATTTATAAGCGCCTTACAAAGCTCTCAATGACATAGCTAATAGAAAGCAAGCTAGCTATATAGCTAATAACTCGACAGATTTACATTGTACTACTTAGCACATTCAACTAGCTAGGTAATAGATAACTACTAATATTAATACATTGTATTTATAAGTGCCATTTTGTTTTTTTTTTAAAAGACACGAGCAAGCGCTAGCGACGCATTTTGTCACACTGACCCCTTGTTGCCAACTCTGGTTGAAAGCCTGTGCCTTGTCCATCCCGTTCCTGTTGCCAAATCCGCCGCTGTTCCTGACGTTTTTGTAGCCAAAATGGCCTCTGCCGCCACCGCCGCCTCTCTGATGAAACTGCAAAGCGACGCACGATGAGGGTCAACAAGCGTTGGCGAACATTCACGAGACACGACGACGAACGGCCGCTAACCTGGTTGTGATGATGTCCCCTATTTCCGCCGCGACCCATGCCGCCGCCGCCGCCACCCCTGTTCATGTTGCCGCGGTTCATGGGACCCCCCCTGCCCATGTGTCCGCCTCTGCCGCCCCGGTTATCCCTCATGGAGCCGCCCCGGGGGGACCTGCCTCGGGGGGAGCCGCCCCGGGGGGACCCGCCTCGGGGGGATCCGCCCATGTTGGGACGGGGGGCGTTCATGCCGCTGCGGTGGATGTAGGGGCGCGGGTAGGGGGAGCCGCCCCTGTATGTCGGGGGGGCCAAGAATTCGCGAGGGGCGCGGGGGTACCTGTCGCGGGGGTTGGGGCCTATCCACAGAAAAAAAAAAAAAAAACATCAACCGCCGGCACGGCGACGACACCCGCCGTCGGCGAACACGGCACTCACCTCCTCTGAAGTTGCCTGGGTTTTGGTAGCCCACGCGATTGTCGCCGCCGCCGCCGCCGACCCAATGCGAGACCCCGCCGTATCGGCTCGAGTGGCTCTTGCCTCCGCGGCCACCTCGTTTGGGCGTGCCGCCTCCCTGGTTGGGTTTCTTTTCGGCGGGGAGGGCGTTCTTGCTTTCTTCTTTGTACGTTTCCAAAAGTTTGGCGGCGGCGTCCTTCGCCAGCTCGGGGAAGAGAACCTCGTCAAAGCTCTCGCCCTCCACGGGGAAGGATAAGAAGTCTGTGGATCAAAATAGAGAGGCAGACGACACAGAGAGTGAGAAAATGGATAGAAAACAGTGAATTTTGGACTTATTTCAACTTTATTGATAGTTCAAAGGCAGAGTGAAGACTGCAAGGTTAAAATATCTCCACAAATAACCCGCACAAGCCATCTGTACACTTGATGCCAAAAGCTGTCAACTCAGCTAAACAGAAGACAATTGATGAGGAACTAGGTAAAATTATCGCAGAGAAAACACGGCAACTTCACTCGGATATTGTCAAGAGGCAACCTGGAAGTTGGCCATCCATCGATGATTTCAAGGCCAGCTACAGATGGTTTGAGAACTTTTAAGCGTCGTACGGGGATTCATAGTGTCATTCGTAATGGTGAGGTCGCCACTTCTGACGATAAAGCTGACAAGGAATCATTCCTCAAGATGGCCACTCCAGTCCATCAAGCCATCAACGACCATCGCGAAGGTAAATAAAACGACTATTCTATTTGCCTAGCTATGCAATAGCTATCTATTAGCTGTTTAGCTGGCTAGCTAGCTTTCCATCTATTGGCTAGCTATCTATTTGAGTTACTTTGGGGTTGAGTGAACGCTACCGCGTGTGGCTGCCACTGCTAACCGACAGTAAAAAACTGATCCCGTAACTGTAAAGTGACCTTGAGTTTTGAAAGGAGCTTAGAAATGAAATGTATTATTATACAGTATAGTCTATTTATTTAATTACAATACCATAGCACATTTATTATAAATAAAATAATATATATTTTGTGTAATTTTAAGGCTCAGAGAATTAGAAAGTAGAAAAGGATGTTTTATGGGGACCTGGGATCGGATTATTCTCATTTTAATGGTTTCCCATGGGAAATTAATGTTTGGCATCCACACTTTTCGCCTTACACACTCAAGGTATTCGTCCCGTAATCGTCTGGACTTTGTCGTTTTTCACCTTTCATCTTGAGCAACGCGTGTTCGGGGATTTCTTTTCCGTCACTCATGGTCTTCTTCTGAAGCCTCTCCATGTAGTCCTCGTCCGAGGGGAAGACCACCACGGCTTTGCGGCGGAAGCCGGCAAACAAACATATCTTTCGCTTCTGGCCGAGAGCAGACAGGTTGGTCTGAATAAAAAAAAAAAAAAAAAAGAGGGGGCGAGGGGGTCAAAGTTGACGTTTGCGTTCGTACACGCGCTAACGGACGCAAAAGGCTTACGTGATCCAGGATGTAGTTTCTTTTCTTGCGGGCGGCGATTTCAATGAATTTTGCCAAAAAGATTGGTGCACGCTGGGAAACGATTTGCAATTTTTTGTTTTCTTTCGGTGGCAGATACGGGGTGCTGATCTGTCGTACAAAGTTCAAGAAAAAAAAAAACAACAACAACCTTTATGATCATGATTGAATTTATCCGGGAATTGAAAAGCAGGACGTGGAGCGCCATTTGCGAATTTGTCCGTTTTTTTCCCCCATGCTTTGGTGCCGATAAAGTGCTGGGCATGGCCTCTGACGATGTTTTTTTTTTCTTCTCCACAAGGTGGCAGCATTTCCCTTTTTCCATGTTAGCGCTTTGTTCCAGCTTCAACTGTTGTTAAAGCGCGATATAAATCAATATGTATTGTATCGTATTGCCTTTTCTACATCCACCACCATTTCAATGTCAGGTAACTACAGACCCATATAACTTAGGAATTAACTCTTATTTCTAATGAAAGCAGAGAGTCTAAGGTTTCTCACGCTGCACTGAATGTTTATGTAGACCTAAAACATTCCATGTTAGCACTTTGTTCAAGCGCGATATAAACCAATATGGAATGTATTGCATTGTAATGTGTAAAGCTGCCCCCATTTCAAACTCAGATAAGTCCAGACCCATATAACTTGGGAATTAACTCTTTTTCTGATGAAAGAAGTCTAATGTTTTTTTACGCTGAATTATCTAATATTATCTTACGCTTGTTATCTAGCTAGCTACTGTATCTATTAGCTATCTACTATTCGCTAGCTAATAGCTAGCTTTCTATCTATTTGAGTTATTCCGGGTTGAGTGAACACTGACGCATGTAGCTGCTGCCGCTGCTCACCCACAGACAAAAATATCCTGTGACTGTAAAGTGTCCTTGAGAGTTTTGAAAGGCGCTTAGAAATGAAATGTATCATTATTACTATTACAAAGAAAAAAAAAACATTCATGCCAACTGACCATCATCTTCTCCATGATAGTTTCACTCCCCATGATGTAATACTTCCCAGGATTCTCCTGGATGTGGTTCTTCACCCACGTGCTCTTGCCAGCACCCGGCAGGCCAACCATCATGATGATCTTCGGCAAGCAACACACACACACACACACAAGGTGAGCACACACTCAAACGGCGATGTCCGTCAAAGCCATTTGGCGCCCTACCTCACAGTCGGCCTTCGTTGCAGGCGCGCGGGGCCCTCGGACGCGGTCGTCGACGGCAACCTGCTGCATGAAGGTGTACCCGGTGGGCGCGGGAAAGTACGGGGTCTCCATCTGCCCAAAGTTGAACTCCACGGCGCAGTTGTGGCACATGACGTGAGGGAAAAGATGGCAGCCGCTCAGCTCGTCCTTGGACACTCGGAACGCTTCCGCTGGCTTGCCGCCATTTTTGGAATAGGATAGAACCACCTCGTCGCCGTCAAAATCCTGAACAGAAATTAACGTTAGTTTTCTTACAAGTCGGCCATTTTAAAGGCACTCCGGCCAAACATGAAAGGGACTCAAAATGTTTTACGGCGAGACAGCAGATGACGTCGTTCTCATCGAAGGTTTTGCCAAAGTACTCCATCACGCCGTTGGTCATCTTCTTGCCTTTGGTCGAGTAAGCGAACGAATGGATGCCGTCACCTAAAGCAGAGGCGTCAAAGTCAAGGCTCGGGGGCCAAATCTGGCCCGCCGCAGCGTATTATTCGGCCCGTGTAAGCAAATCAAACTTGTGAGACTTTACGAAACCAGCTAAAATCCCAACCGAAATTTAAAATTATCCAGGTGTCAAAGTCGAGGCGCAGGGGCCAAATCTGGCCCGGCACGGCATATTATTCAGCCCGTGAAAGTAAATCAAACTTGTGAAATTTCATGAAGCTAGCTAAAGTCCCAACCCAAATTTCAAATGATCGAGGTGTCAAAGTTAAGGCTCGGGGGCCAAATCTGGCCCACCACATCCTATTATTCGGCCCATTAAGGCAAATCTAAATTGTGAAATTTCACGATGCTTGCTAAAGTCCCAACCAAAATGTTAAATTATCAAGGGGTCATAATCAAGGCTCGGGGGCCAAATGTGGCCCGCCTTATCATTTTATTCGGCCCTCGAAAGCAAATCCAACTTGTGAAATTTCATGCTTGCTGAAGTTCCAAACAAAATTTCAAATCGTCGTATAAAAACCACAATAAAAGGCATTATTCTTGACTTCACATTCGAAAACAAGTTATTCATTAATTTAGTGTGCATTCTGTATGTAATACAGTATGTAAAACATTTTCATTGACGCGCATTCCATTTTGGATTGTGATAATGGCAAACAAAGACCCCAAAAAGAGACGCCCAAACGAGGAAACCCACCGAGTAGCAGCGACGACGCCATCGACGACCAGCCGACCTGCACGCCGTTGATTTGCAGGTTCTTAATGGGAATGTGCTTCACTTGAATTTTTTCCGTGATCTGCCAGACAAATAACAGTCAGCCATTTTTTCTCAGCGGTGGCGGCAAACTTCTCCGTCTCAAATCACCTTCACTTCATAGCAGACTTTGCCTTGGTTGACGCCGTGGGTGGCCTTGCCTCCGGACCACAGGTAGGCGAAATTCTCCATGGTGAGCGACGAGGCGCTAAAGCGGTTGCGCGACACCTTAAAATGCAGGTCGCAGTTGTCTTCGGGAGAAAAGGACAAAATACGTCAACGGCCACGTTTCACATAATAAATAATAATACCGTACTTTCCTCATACAATGATACCTCGGCTAACGAACGCTTTAGCTAATGAATTTTTTCCGCCTTGCGAACATTAAATTTGCGAGAATATAATCTTGGCATACGAACTAGTTTTCGGGAAACACAACGGCTGGCGGACTAGTTTTTGGCAGAAGAACACAAGAGCACACGGCCGAACAGCACCACCGTGGCTGCCGGACTACTTTTTCCACAGCCACTTTCTTTCAGTGCAGACGTGGTTTGTTATCGTGTGGAGTACTTTTGCTTTTTTTTTGGGACAGAAAAAGACCCCACCACAGGCTAGTGTTTAGCCGAACAGTACACAAAATAAAATTACTGTCAAGCAGAAGATCGAAAAACACGAACGAGATGTGTGTCCCAGTAGCAGTATGCTAAGTCGACCATTGCTACGTGTGGCTGAGGGTGTTTCTGTGTTGTCTAAGCAACGATCTCAGGCAATAGAAGGGCTTGAAAAACGTCTGTTGATTCGGATTAACGAAAAACAGCAAGTAGGGGACAGTGTGAGTGAGAGTATTATCGCCGAGAAAGCACAGCAACTTCCCTCGGATATCAAGAGGCAAGACTATCTTCTTTCATCACAAAAAAAAGTTAATTCCTAAGTTATATGGGTCTGGAGTTATCTGAGCTTGAAATGGGGTCAACTGTACAAATTACAATGCAATACATCCATATTGATCTATATCGGGCTTTAAGAAAGCGCTAACATGGAAGGTGACTCTCCTTCCTAACAGCGATGCCCTGCCTCCTACTCATCAAGCCATCAACGACCATCAATAGGGTATATTTTGTGTAGTTTTAAGGCCTATTTAGTTGAAAATTATGTTTTTTTTTTTATGGGGACCTGGAAAGGGATTATTCTCATTTGTAATGTATTTATAAGTGCCTTTCACAATTGACCAATGGTTCGTTACCTCTCAATCTGCCAGTGTGGGGAAGTACGCACACGCCTTATGAGCATAAACCAATTTCACATCATTGTGGACTTTATACCAGCGCAGACTCACATTTATGATTTCCCAAAGATAAAACAAATTCCATTTTTTTTTTTTAAATTCCGTGACTTACAGTTGTCCAGGCGGACGTTGTTGTCATCAAGCTCTTCATCGTCCTCCTCCAATGGGGGTATGGGGGACTTAGATGAGGCCCTGTGAGGGAGGGGTGGGAAGACCAGACATGTTTAGTTGGATTATTATGATGGACATTTGAAATGCACGGGCACCAATTGCTCAAAAGAATCCTCAGACCCTATTAAGGGCAGCGCCGCATATCGTGATCCCGGATAGAACACTTACCTTGGAGCATCCAGTGAAATCTAAATATAAGAAAGACAACAGCACCAGCACAATAGAAAATATTGAGATCAATTCCAGGAGAGGCGCACGGACGGACGTCAATATCGTTTTTTTTTTTTACATTTTGCAGGACGTGGCTCGGCAATCCGAATTGGTACTGAGAAACCTAAAATCTTGACCTAGCATGCTAGCGCAAATGGTGAATACAGGTAACATCCGATTTGCGATCGGCTCAATTTACGACCGCCCGGACTTATGACCACGACATACAGATGCTATTTTTAGAGTTCTAATTCTACGCCTGGCACCGCAACACGTACAACAATTTTGGCCACCCAGCCAGCATCCGTAATAGTATTATCATCTCACTCTCGCACAGCAATCGACCGTGTGATGGCACCAAAAGGGGGAGTTTGCCAGTCATTTAGCCGGCGAGTGTCTAGTCGACATTTTGAATGGATTTTGACTTACGACCATTTTAACTTACAACCGTTTGGTCGGAACGGAACTAGGTCGTAAGTCGGATGTGACCTGTAGGTCGAATGGGATTTTTCCAAGAAACACATTCACGTGGACTCCAGTATTGCTTCTTAAAAGATGCCGTTCTGTTATGAAAAATCACATTTGAGCCACGGAAAAAGGTTTTCGCTGAGCATTAATGTCTAAATTTGACAGTTACTCATCACGCCCAATCATCGGTGGCGGATATCAATCATCCGGGAGAAAAAAAAAACGATGACAGACATGCTCAGGGGTCTTTCGAAGGCCAATGGTGCGGCGATTTGATTAATAATCGATTGATTTTCTGCCGCAAAGAGTTCGACACAATGAGAAGAAGATATACGCGTACAGACCATGCATGATGTCATCAGCACAGGGAGAAAAATAAATACAAAATAACACATCACTTGTAACACATCATCCATCACACACACACACACGATCAATGACAGAAACACAAATATCATCACGACATCATACAAAGAGTGGGCAAACAATAAAAATTATTAACAAGAGCGAGGCAATCGATGGACGATCAAGAGCGAATTCCTTTGTGGACGTTTATAGACTTTTACAGTGTGCCTGCCCTCCTCCCGCATTTCTCAGCTACTACCCCGTTCAGACCCCCCCCCCTCCCAAACCCCTTCCATTGAGTGAACTGTGTACATCTGCTACATTCCTCTGGGTTCTCGGTGAGCAGCCTCGAATCACCTTGAGGACACAACTGACTTGGCAAAACATTTAAAGTGTCAAGTGGAGCAGATTTAAAGTGGACTTTTAGAGAGTCACTCCTGCTACAACAAAAATTGAAGAGCATTTTAAAACAATGTGTCAAATATGAATAAATGGTAAGGTTCTATGCGCAGCCGGGGATAGTCCCCAAAACAGGTGACAAAGTGATTATTTCTTGATCAAATGTTCTTGAAAGGCTAGCTATATATATATGTGCATCGGCACTTAAAGCCAATACAAAACAAAGCTAGGATGGCACTTCAGGGATGCTGAAGGCCATTTTGCTCTGTCCCATCCTTACCAGCTGCATTTGTTCTCTTCAATAAATTCAAAGAAGCCCCTTCCATGTTCCTCCCGGCGTCTCTTAACACCTTTCTTATTCTTCTCATCAGCATTCGTGTCTTTGTCCGCATACCCTTTGAAAATAGAACAAAGATATATAATGAGGTGCTCCTTTAAGAGAGGTCGGACTGGCAGTGGGGTTCTGGCCCACGAAGCCCGTTCAGTCAGTTACATAGCCGACCATCTTGTGATAAAGATATGGAAACACCTCATGTTATATGACACAAGAGTACAATCATGAGAATACAATTGTGATGACCAGAGTCGAATTACAATATAAGCTGGTCCCCAAATAAAATGCACATTTAAGAGCAGAGGTGGTGGGGCTTGGTGGGGTGGAGAAACAATTTCGTTTAGTATCATGAGAACAATGTAGCTACAGATGGTAGAAATTGAAGCTAGTGTGGGACAAGTATATTGTACTTTGAAGTAATGCATCATGCAAAGAAATGTGAGCCTGCTATGCTAACTGCCCTGACCCCCCGTTTCTTAGTTAGAATTAAAATGGCGGCTTCGAGCTGTAAAGTGTCCATTTTAACGTTCCAATTCGTCGAACCGCGGAGAACGTAATCACGCGCTGATTAAAGGTTGCATTTTAAAGCGCATTTTCATCATTGGGCGCAATTTACGAGTATCTTAAAAGCTCGAGATATTGCAAATATATCCCGAGAGCGTCTGCAGAAATCGAGGCGCGAAAGCTAACACGCTAACGCTAAATTAGCGTAAAACGATCACGAAGAAATGTGCGCTAAACGGCCGAATTAGGCGACAGTTACGCCGCCCGCCGTTTAATCGCCGCTCCCGGACAAAGAAAACGACGCTAACGAGTCAACTCGTGCAACGAATTCGTGTATTTTTTACGCAAGTCGCGTTACACTCAAAACGAGAATTTAACGGGATGCAACGCTGATGTTTACCCCGTTAAGCTAGCGTTTGCATTAGCAAAACTGCGTGATTCCGAAGCTAACGATTAGCTTAGTTAAGGTCACGTCGTCGAGTTCAACGTGGGCGCTCGGATTGTTTTATCCGAACAGGCTCTCCGTCGCTGTGGGTTCGAACATGTAGAGGGGGAGATAAAGAAACTCTCCACGCGACTCACACTCAGCTGCCTGCTCTTCTGGCTCATAGTCGTCTTCGTCTATTTTTTCCATGTCGTCCACATCTGGTTTGAGCATGGGATCCATCTCGTCGTCATCTTCCCCGTCTCCCATCTCCTCGTCCTCGACCGGAGCAGCAGGATCAGCGTCGGCGGTAGTAGGAGCATCAGCGTCGGCGGTAGTAGCAGCATCAGTAGCGGTTGCAACAGCGACGTCGCCATTGGGGTTCGCCCCGTTCTCTTCGGGTTTCGGCTCTACTTCGGGTTCCTCCTCGTTCGCCTCCATACTTTCGACGACCGGATCTTCTTGCTCTCCCGCTTCTTCTTCCCCCATGCATTCCGGTTCGGCGGCCTGCTCAAAGTCCTCATTCTCCTCTTCGACAGGCGCTTGCTCGCAGGCCACCGCGGCCTCCTCGGGAAGCGCGGCCTCTTCGGGAAGCGCGGCCTCCTCGTCCATCGCGGTTTGTAGGCGGTCCATCAGCTCGGCCTTCAGTCCCTTGTCGGAGAGACGACGCCTTTTCAGCTCGTCCTTCAGTTCGTTTACTTTCAACTTTTTGACGTTGATCGTACTCATCGCGAACGCTTTCGAGGGCGAAAATATTTTGGAATTAAAATGAAGAAATAAATAATCGAATGCCCTTTTGTTTAGCTTGAAAAAGAAACTGCGCCAAAATGCTGGCCGACTGGTAGCGCCTAGCGGTTGAGATGCGGGGGGGCGGGGCGATGTCACGTCATTACCGTATTGCCATGAGACAGCCTCAGTTTATTTATTGACATTTCACGTAATACTGCACTCCGGAGGCGCTTGCAAGCAAAAAAATCGCGCTCCCTCATAAGTATTGTGAAATTATGCTGTCTAAAAACATATTCGGTCATTGTTTTTGCAAAAACACTTTTAAAAAAAGTGCATTTATGTACTTCCGGGTCAATTGGTTCATGGCGACTCATGGGTATCCGATTGATACGACGCTACTACGGGGGAGGACATGGAAACTGGATTTCAGATCAAGAACAGATTTAATGTCTTTGGATTTTAGGCTAATTTCAGAGTAGAATTCTATTAAATTCGCGAACGGGTAAAAATGCTCCATGTTGTTTTCAGCTTCCCGGAAATCGCCCCGGAAGTAAACAAATAAATAAAAAACGTTGAATTAGCTTGCAAACATTGCAATTTCAAACGTTTACTCAGGCCCTACACAATAGTCATGCTTCTTATTTGCACACCCAGGGAAAAAGAATAAATAATTGAAGAAAAAAAAAATCGGTTAAGATATCGGCTTAGGCGATTAAGGGTTTAATGTCACTTTAAAATCAGAATTCTGAGGAAAAACAGTCTGATTTTTGCCAACCTTGTGCAGCTGCAGCATCAGAGCTTCTTATAATAATAATAATAATAATACATTTCATTTATAAGCACCTTTCAAAACTCTCAAGGTCACTTTACAGTCAGAAGTTTTTTTCCTGTGGGTGAGCAGCGGCAGCCACACGTCCCCAGCGTTCACTCAACCCGGAATAACTCAGATAGAAAGCTAGTTAATAGATAGAAGGCTAGATGGTGACCTAAATAGTTAGCTAGCTAGCTAGCTATATATATAGATAGATAGATAGATAGATAGATAGATAGATAGATAGATAGATAGATAGATAGATAGATAGATAGATAGATAGATAGATAGATAGATAGATAGATAGATAGATAGATAGACAGACAGACATTTAAGCACGCCTTTATCATGCACACACCACAGCATCCTCTGGGTGTGTGACATTCTCTGGCAACCAGGCCGTGTAAGGAAAGCACACTCACCGTTACTATGGGAACATGTAAACCACGCACAGGAGGCGCATTAGGAAGTCGAGTTATCGTTAGAGACATGCCCAAGCTATGGAATAAAAAAAAACATTTAGTTTCGATGTTGGAGTTATTCTTCCCGCCTGAAATGATAGTGAGTTTATTATGTACATGTTTAGTTTAACACGATCACCTCCGTGACTCCAGATGAGTAAGAAAACGCCGCACGCGACGATGTCCTCTGCAAGTCCTGCTAAAATGCAGACCAAGATGAGCGCCTGGACACCTCTGAACCACTCGGTTTCCAACAGTAAGGTCAGAAAATAAAAATGGCAATGATTTCAACATGAAACGCATGACCATGAACCGAAATAAAGACTTTAGGTAAACATCAGGAGTGGTCCATCGATGAGAAGGTTTCTTCAACCGTCATCTGTACTTCTTTGAAGGTGTCTGACGTTTTTATCCAACTTCTTACCCAAGAGGCTTCGCCAGTGAACTAAAATTTGCTGGTAGTTTTGGCCCTATATATATATACAGGCAACATCGGGATTTACGACGAGTTCCGTTCTGACCGCATGGTCGTAAGTCGAAATCCATTCAAAATGTTGAATAGAGACTCGTAGGATAAATGACTCACAACCTCCCCCCCCTCTGGTGCCATCCCGCGGTAGATTGCTGGGTGAGTGTGTGACATGATGGCTGTCCAAAAATGTCGTATGCGTTGTCGGCCTGCTAGCGCGTTGCGCTACCAGGCGTAGAATTAAAACAATAAAAATAGGGTCTGGATGTCGTGGTCGTAAGTACGGGTGGTTGTAAGTCAAGCCAGTCGTAAGTCGGATGTTACCTGGATATCCCTACTGTCCAGATGTGGCCAGTGCCAGACTCTGCTATGCTATCCCTGCTCTCAGGTTGGGGGGGGCAGAGGCTACACTGATTACTTTTATTGTCCTGACTGATTATGGGGTCTACGACTGGCCTGATTGCCGCATTTGCTCTGGTATCGCCTCATCAGCATCACTAAGCCTATGCTGCCAAAGAAAACTGTTGTAGGAACGATACAAATTAAACCTCACCCCACCATGGCTGAAGAATCCTTCTCATCGATGGACCAATCCTGTACGACTGAGAGCTTACACAGACGTATCAAAGGTGTCGTTTAAAATGAACATCCTTGTCATTTTCAGATTTTTGAGGAGCGGCGAAGCCTTCTAGTAAAGTGGGTAGGTGGATTTCTGCGTTCAGATTCCGCTAGCGCGTCTCCATTTGATGGCCTTGCTCGTCAGTTCGCCAGATGGTCCGACCGACAGAGGAAGTCGGTGCTGCGCGACTTCATGGAAGGCTGCACTAAGGAGCAGCTACGTTTTATCGACCGCTGCGTCAGTCGACGGCTTCCTCCGCTAGCCGCTGACTTCACTCGCATTCTCCCGAGAGCCATTTGCCTCTACATCTTCTCCTTCTTGGATCCTCGTAGCCTCTGTCGCTGCGCACGGGTAAGGAACTAACCGTGCTAGCACCAGGTAACAAACGTGTAACCTGGGAGAGGTTGTACCCGTGACGACAGGTGAGCTGGCACTGGAAAAGCATCGTGGACCTGGACCAGCTCTGGATGCCCAAGTGTCTGAAACTCGGTTGGTTCATCGGATTTTCCCCGACGGTTTTTGAGCAAGGCGTGTGGAAGAGGCACTACATCAACAGTGTGCAAGAGATTCTGCTCGCTGCGCCGATCAAAAAGGTCTCCAAAGATTTTTTTTTCTTCACATGAAACAGGTGTCCAAACATGGTGGTCTAAAACCTATCACCGCAGGACGCCTGGCCACAAGAACAGACACAAGGGCTCTCCCTGGATGAGGTCCTCCAAGGATCCACCAACCAGGACGTCGGGGTGACGTCCAGGAGCAGATTCATAAAAGACAAGAAAGTAATCGTGAATCCACCTTGGAGAGACTCGGATAGATGTCCTAAAGACATCGTCCGCTTCAACTATCTGGACAATTCGGACTCTGTCGGACAAACGAGCCCAACGTAAGGCAGGAAGTAGCTTTTTGGGGTTCTGGGTAGTCTGTCAATCAAGATTCTTGTCTGTTTCCAGGAAGATGAAGAGCAAAGCGACCGTGTTTGGTAGGACAACGGAGGAACCGGACGACGGGAGACAGAAAAAGCGACTGGAGACCGCCTACAAACTGCGCAAAGCTAAATCGCTGGTAAAGCAAATGAGCAACATATCAAAACACGCTTCTTGAAGATCAAGATATGGTCTTCTTTGTATCTCATAGATGTTCCTCAGCACACCCCAACCTCCTTTGCCACCTCCTCCACCGCCACTTCAGAGCCAGTCTCGGCCCCAGTGGGCGTCTCATACTCAGAGCTACCCCAAGGAGGCAGCGGAGATCCTGCGTCCAGGTCCAGTGAGGACGGCGGTACCCAGGATGAGCGTGGAAGCGCTCAAGGCTTCCCAGCGTTCCAACAGGAGTCTTCCCAGTAGGTCATCGGCTCCTGTTGACCTATTCGTTTCCGTTTGAAAAAATGAAGACGAAGATTTGGCCCGCGGGCCTTGACTTGGACACCCGTGCTTTAACACATACAATTGGGAAAACTCACTTTATGGCTCCCTCTTACAGGTACACCGCTGTTTGAGTTTCAGCGCTGGACAATCCCTCTGTCAATCACACATTTCGCAGAATGACGCGCATGGACACCTGTAAGGAGACGAAGGAAAAAAAAATGTCCCCCATTTGTCTGCCATTTGTCTCCCATTTGTCCCCACGTTGGTATCTTTTAATAAAGCTAATCGAATATGAAATGTATCACATTTATTATCCAATTCACACAATCCCTTCAGCAATAAAATACAAATTTGACTTCATTAGCTTGTCCACAAAAAGGGGCGTTTCCGTTTTAAGACCGTTTAACAGAGTACAGTAGCTCAAAATGTTAATTATAAGGCAATAAAAAAAGACAGACGAGGGAATAAAAATATTCATAACATAATAATAATAATAAAAAGAAATCTCGGTAATAATTTAGAAATACATTAATTCCTTCACCTCACACACACACACACACACACGGACAGATAAGGCATAAAAAAATCTTTCAAAAGTGATCAATATATTAACAAGAGTGAAATAAGAATATAAACAGGGAGGGAGGGATGAAGAAGGGGGGGGGGGGGGTTGGTAAAAAATATCGATTATTTGAACATATTTTCATTTTTTTTTTTTACATAAATGGAACAATTATTGATTGTGTGGAGTACGTGCCCATTTTAAACAGATGCATTGTGCTCTTCTTGATTGACAGACATTAAAAAAAACAAAATTCGTCAACAAAACAACGATTATGTAAGGCCGAAAAGACTAAAAAATGTTCCCGTCGTCGAGTACACCTTGAACTCATTCACTGCCATTCACAAATTTATTCGGGAATTGAAAATAGTACTTAGAGCGCCATTCCCGAATTTGTTTGGCTTCTGTTTTTTTTCATGCTTGAGTGCCGATAAAGCACTGGTTATGTTTTTTTTCCTTTCCACAAGGGGGCAGCATTTCCTTTTTTTTCCATGTTAGTGCTTTGTTCCAGCTTTCAGCTGTTGTCTCAGCGCTATTTTTTGTTTTGTTTTTGTTTTTACTTCAAGATGGCGCCGCGAGAGTGGAGAAGCTCCTGTATTTTGTTTTTCTACTTCTTTTTTTCCTTTCCTCTTCCTTTCATAACTTTGCTGCTGTGAAATGTAAATTTCTCCACTGCGAGACGCATAGAGGTACATTCAATCTAATTATCTCCAATTATTAATTATTATTATTATTATTATTATTATTATTATTATTATTAGCTAGTCGTTAGCTGTCTAGCTAGCTATCAGGCTGGCTATCTATTAGTTATGTAGCCAGTCGTCAAGCTGTCTAGCTGGCTATCTATTAGCTCGGTATCTATCTATCTATCTATCTATCTATCTATCTATCTATCTATCTATCTATCTATCTATCTATCTATCTATCTATCTATCTATCTATCTATCTATCTATCTATCTATCTATTATTATTATTATTATTATTATTATTATTATTATTATTATTTCTATTAGCCAGCTAGCTAGCTTTCAATGTATTTGAGTTACTTCCGGGTTGAGTGAACGCTGGCGCGTGTGGCGGCCGCTGCTCACCCACAGAAAAACGTCTCCTGTGACTGTAAAGTGACCTTGAGAGTTTTGAAAGGCAATTATAAATGAAATGTATTATTATTATTATTATTATTATTATTATTATTATTATTATTATTATTATTATTATTTCTATTTGCTAGTGAGCTAGCTTTCAATCTATTTGAGTTACTTCTGGGTTGAGTGAATGATGGCGTGAGTGGCTGCCGCTGCTCGCCCACAGAAAAACTGACTGTAAAGTGACCTTTAGAGTTTTGAAAGGCACTTATAAATCAAATGTATTATTATTGTTTTGCACATCTGGCAGTGAATGAGTTAAAAATGGGGCGAATGCCTGTATGCAAAGTATGAAAAGGCCTTTTAAAAAATGTAAACATGTACATCTTATTTGAGTTCGGAGCTTCCATTTTCCTCATTTTGATTAAAAAAAATCAGATTACTGGAGCATCGATCGGATGTTTTTCGGAGTGGATTCGTCATTCAGGTGTTTTGTGGTGAATCTGTAGAGAAAAAACATATTTAGATGCACATTTGCGTTATTCAATAGAAATATCAACATTGGGGTCACGGGTGGGTCAGGGTCAACTTAAAAAATATTTGGGGGTTCGAACCCGGATTTAAGATATAGCACGTACAATGATACCTTGGCTTACGAACTTAATTGGTTCCCAGACAGTGTGTAAGGCGAAATGTGTGCATCCCAAAAAATAATTTCCCATAGGAAACCATTAAAATGAGGATAATCCGTTCCCAGGTCTCCATAAAACATAATTTTCTACTTTATAATTTTCTAAAAATACACAAAATATACCTTATTTTATGTATAATAAATGTGCATCAGCATTGAACACTTGATGAGGAACGTAGCCTTCTTCTATCACCATCTTGAGGAATGAGCAATGCTTTCTCTGCAATAATTTTACCTAGTTCCTCATCAATTGTGTTCTGCTTAGCTGGGTTGGAAGCTTTTTGCATCAAGTGTACAGATGGCTTGTGCGGGTTATTTGTGGAGCCTGATTGATGGGATTTTTTTTAACCTTGCAGTCTACACTCTGCCTTTGAACTATCAAAGTTGAAAGGAGTTCAAATTTCACTGCGACGACCTACTTGAGGGCGTTCAGCAGGCCTTCCACGTTGTCTGCCGGTTGGTCCTTCAGTACTTTGATGCAGCCTTTCATCTAGCAAGACAATCATCAAGATGAGTGGCATGGCGGCGACGGCCGCTTCCGCCCGGGTTGGCACTTACGTCGATTTTGGAGGACTTGTTGAAGGCCCCGTTGGGGTGGACGTGATCGTAAAGAATAATCACGCCGACCATGACCCTCATGCAGAATAGGAGAGTGTCTTCGCTGCTGAAGCGACTTGAATATTCCCTGCACAAAGAAGAAAAGGCTTAAAAATGTTATCGGATTTTCCGGTGTATAAGCCGCACCAGTGTATAAGGCGCACCTCCAATGAATGGTGTATTTTCAAAAAATTTCCATATATAAGGCGCACCAGAGTATAAGGCGCACCCCCAATGAATTGTATTTTCAAACTTTTTCCACATACTGTATAAGGCAAACCGGACTATAAGGCGCACCTATTTTATATAAGGCGCACCAATGAATATTTAATACACAAATATATCAAAGTTTTCCAAATATAAGGCACACTGCATTATAAGGTGCACCCCCAATGAAGGCACACCAGAGTATAAGGCGCACCTATTTTCAAACTATTTCCATATAGAAGGCGCACCTGTGTATAAGGCGCACCTTCAATGAATAAAAATAAAATAAAATATAATACACAAATATATCAAAGTTTTCCAAATATAAGGCACACCCCATTATAAGGTGCACCCCCAATGAATAGTGTATTTACAAACCTTTTCCATAAATAAGGCACATCAGACTATAAGGTGCACCTATTTTAAAACTATTTCCATATATAAGGCGCACCACATTATAAGGTTTTAAAGAAAATTAAGGCACCTTATACACCGGAAAATACGCTACTTATTTTTCCCGAAATGGTTTTGCTTTAGTCTCAATGGCCCTTTCAAAATAAAAGCACGCACTCCGTCCATATATGAACTCACGGTGTCTCCAACATGACTTTACAGACGCTGGCCATGGTGCTCAGACAGTCCGTCGTGTTCTCCAGCGGAAGAGTTTGGTTCTAGGAAATGATGCAAATCAAGGAAAATATGATCACAAAAAAAAAAAAAATGTAAACAAATGAAATATCGTTTGCAAACGACGCCTGCCCGCTTACCTCGGTTACAAAATTTGTGGTTGCGTTGCTGAGCGTTTTCAGCATCGGCGTAGCCTCGGCGTAAAACAGAGACATCCTATTGGCCATCTCGTTATTCACTTCGTTTTCAATATCCAGCTGCGTCATCACAATGAAAGGGGAAAAAAATGCTTTAAAAATAAAAAAATGACCTTTGACCTTTTGGATTCAGATGAACCAAGGAGCAAAGTGTAATGGTTGACTTTATTAACTCATTCGCTGCCATTTCACGATTTTTTTTTCAGGAATTGAAAATATGACGTAGAGCGCCATTTCCCAATATGTTCGTGTTTTGCTTTGTCTTCTTTGGGTGCCGATAAAGCGCTGGTCAGCCCACTGACAATTTTTTTCCCCTTCCACGATGGAGTAGCATTTTCCTTTTATCCCATGTTAGCGCTTTGTTACCACTGTTGTTAAAGCGCTATATAAATCAATACAGGTAACATCCGTGTTACGACCGGCGCGAGTTACGACTACCTGTACTTACGACCACCTGTACTTACGACCACCTGTACTTATAAAATGATAAAAATGATGCTAAAAGTTATAAAATGTATAAATGAACTGTAGTTTGGTATATAATAGTATTCAATAGAAAACGGTGCTTAACAATAACAGATTAACATGTGGTGTAAACATCACGTCGGCCATTTTGAATGGATTTCGACTTACGACCATTTGACTTACGACAGCTTTGTTGGAACGGAACCCGGTCGTAACTCGGATGTTACCTTTATATATGTTTTGTACAACTGCCCCCATTTCAAGCTCATATAACTCCAGACCCATATAACTTAGGAATTAACTTTTTTTTCTGATGAAAGAAGATAGTCTAAGCTTTCTTACGCTGCACTGAATGTTTATATAGTCCTAAAACTCACTATTCTGCTGGTCCTGTAATTCGAGTTGACAATGACAAAAACCCTGGCACTGGAGTGGACACATTTTTTTGCACATCGTCCGGCAGTGAATGAGTTAATCTACGTCGCTATTATTTCCGAAATAGCTCACATTCATATTGTTGATCCGGTTTCGACTGATGGTTCTTCTGTAGTAGCTGAAGTCATTTTGGATGGCGGGAATCCTCATCTGAGGTCAAACGAGCATCGAGTCAGAGGCGGGGGCGGGGCAAAAAAGTAATAAATATAATCATAATAATAATAAATGTCAATTATAAGCGCCTTTCAAAACTCTTAAGGTCACTTTACAGTCATAAGATAAGTTTTTTCTGCGGGTGAGCAGCGGCAGCCACACGCGCCAGCGTTCACTCGACCCGGCATATGTGAGATCACGATGTGAGAGTGCATCGTTGGTCACCTTGAGCTCATCGAAGCGCAGAGTGAAGTGAAGGATTTCTGCAAACTGTTTCGCTAGCGCCTGTTCCTTTTCGAGGTGCTGGGTGGGCGTGCAGGGGGGACACGTCAGGGACTCCAACAAACTCCCCAGAGCCTCCTCTGCATTTAAACAGAAAATTGCGACTATTGGGGTCCGTCGAAAAAAAAAGGAATACATAAAAATGTTGTGATATTACCACACACCAAGTCGTCGAGAGAAACAGTAGAACTTCTTGAGTTTGATGACAAGAGGGCACACCGAGTTCCAGGCTCGTTCTTGAAGCATGAAGTCACTTGGGTTTTGGATTGCCTAAAGGGGAAAAAGACATCCAGTATGAGCCCCGCATTCGTCATTGATTACATTGATGCCATTTTCATTGAGGTTCCTCTCACATCTCTGATTTCTTGTCCGGCTCCTTTGTAGGCCTGCAGACCCGACAGGATGCTTTCGGAGTCCCGAAGGACGGCGTCGACCTGGTTCCAGACTTCACACTCTCCTTCTGTGGGTTGCGCGTCTAAAGGTGGACACACACACACACACATAAAGCAACGAAAAGAAAAGAGCAAATATGATGAGGAAAATACATACAAAAGGCTTCCCCGTTTCCCAACGTCATATTTTGTGTCTTGTGTTTTTATTTCATCAATTGGTGTTAGTGGTGGGCAGATTTATTAGTTTTTATTTATTTATTTATTCAAACATGCATTAATTTAGCCATTGATTTATTAATCCATTCATCCATTAAAATGTATTTATTCATTCATTTATCCATTTATTTTTCCATTTATTTATTTATGTATTTCTATGTTCAAACACACATCTATTTATTTTTAAAGTTTATTTATTTATTTATTCAAACAAGCATTCATGTATTCATTAATCCATTCATCCATTACTTTATATATTTATTTATTTTAAAAATGTATTTATTTATCAATTGATTCATTGAGTCATTGAGTCATTAATCCATTAATTTATCTATTTATTTATTTATAAATTCATTTGTTCATCTATTTATTTATTTATGTATTTCTATCTTCTAACGCACGCCTATTTATTTATTTAGCCATTTATTTATTTATTTATTTATTTATTTATTTATTTATTCAAACAGGCATTTATTTCTTCATTTCTTCATTAATCCTTTCATCCATTAATGTATTGATTTATTTGATTATCCATTTATGGATTGATGTGTTTCTTTATTTACGCATTTATTTATTGATGTATTCATGCATTTATGTATGTATTTATTTATTTAATTATTCATGAATTGAATTTATTTATTTATTCAAACAGGCGTCTATTTATTTGCTCATCCATTTATTTATTTATTTATTCATTCAAACATGCGTTCATTCATTCATTCATTAATCCTTTCATTTATTTTGTATTCATTTATCCATTTATTTATGTGTTTATTCAAAAACATGCTCATTAATTCATTCATCCATCTATATATCTATTATTTATTAGTTTATCCATTTATTTATGTATTTATTTATATATTTATTTATGTATTCAGGCACATATTAATTTATCTATTTATTTATTCAAACACAACACACATTTATTAATTAATTTTGGAAGGTGAGTGCAATGCCGTTTGTTCATGGCAACAACCAATAGAGGGATACCTTTAAAAAAAAAAAAACAATTGCATAATAATTATAATAATAAAAACACATGATCAAATTGCACCAATATTTGTTTCCCAAACTAGTAAGGCATACATGCAGAAGAGAGCTAAAGCAAGCCGGCTAAGGTCAAGGGTCAACCTCATTTTCAGTTCATTTCGGATTTCAATGATGACAACAAATAATAGTAATCGGTGTTGGACAATCGAGAGGGGAATAGATTGACCCTTGACCTCTTGTGAGGAGAAGGGGGGTTGGAATAATGACTTTGGCTCACTTTCAAAGTCAAGGAAAAAGTTTGGCCCCTGTTCAAGCTCGCTGCAAGTGAGCACTTTTAACAGATTCCCCATTTGGCTTCTGAAAAAGAGAGAGAGGAAGAAAAGCGGAAGTGATGTTAAAAAGTGTTGAAAAACAGGTGAGAAATGGCGGATTTGGAGTTGAGTTGAGAGTGGCGTTTGTGCTAAGAGAAAACAAGAAGCAAAACCTGCAAACACAAACAAAATAAAAATCTTCTCCTTTTTCCACCTGTTTTTTTTTTTTTTTTTATCACCACTCCTCCGCCAGACTTACTTTCAAAGTCCAGGAAAAAGTGAGGATAGTTCTCTATTTCCCTTGTTAGGACTTTTAGCAGGTTACCCATCCCAGCAAAACCTGATGGGCAAAATTGTCGTCAAAAAGACATACACGCAAAAATAAGAATAATATAATAATAATCAAATCAGGAGGCAGTATATGAAAATGCTTCGCCGTGCCGGATTTTGTGAGTACAACGTGACCGCAAAAATAAAATACAATAAAATGATATAAAATGAATACATAAAAACAAAACTAAAATAAAATAAAATTCAGTTATATATATAAAAGCTAAAATAAAAGAAAATTATATATACAAAACTAAAATAAAAATAAAAATAAAAATAAAAATAGTACAAATTAAAAATAAAAATAAAAATAATAAAAATAAAAATAAAAATAAAAATAAAAATAAAAATAAAAATAAAAATAGTATAAATAAAAATAGTACACATAAAAATAGTACAAATAAAAAAAGTACAAATAAAAATAAAAATAAAAATAAAAAAATACATAAAAAAAAAAATAAAAATAAAAATAAAAAAAATAAAAATAAAAATAAAAATAAAAATACAAATAAAAATAAAAATACAAATACAAATAAACCAATTCAGGGTGTCCCCCAACTTGCGCCCAAAGACGTTGGGATAATCAAAAAACCTACATTCGTCCCGCAATGGGGAAATTTGCATAGCCTCCAGCTCCCCCCTTGAGCCCTCACCCGCATGACCCTAATGAGGATTGAAATAAATGAAAAAAATAAATACAATATTTGTTTTAAATAAATAAATAAATGCAAGAAAATAAAATAAACTGAGACCGCCGCCATTGAATGTGAACATTTCCACTTGTGCAACAAGAACGAAAGTGCACATTAATCATCTTCTGTAGAGAGTGAGTCTTTCTTCAGCAGTGTGAAGTCACAACAAAAGACGCAGTGTGCTTTCACCGCGCACATGATGATCACACTGCATTTCTCTATGCGCCCCCCCCACACCCCCCCACCAACGAGTCGCGACTAAAGTCAGTCCCGCTATTCATTCCTCACGCACATTCCCACACACAAATAATCGGGCATCATGAAGTCTGCCAGCTTTGATTCCCTGGCGAGTCTTGGATTGGATGACTGTGCAAGCACATTGACAGTGGATTAAATGCAGGATTGCACCAGAGGTCTGACCGGCGCTTTATGGCAGCGAATGAGTTAAACTCAATAAAGTTATCGATAGGAATGAAAAAAAAGTTACGTACGCAACCGTCTTGCTTCATTAAAAGATGTGATTAAATAAAGGTCAGTGTGAGTTATTGCCCAAAATGGTGTCCTGGACTGTTTTACCTTCTGTGGAGCAGGACCTCAGGTTGCTGTCAATCTCATTCGGGTTGTCCTTCTCTCTGAAATGAGAAGAAAAACAATTAATAATAAAATAATAATAATACATAAAAATAAAAATAAAAATAAAAATATAATATAATATAATAATAAAATAAGTAATAAAAAAATATAATAATATAATATAATAATAATACTACGAATAATAATGATAATAATAATAATAATAATTAATAATAATAATAAAATAAAATAAAATAAAATAAAATAAAATAAAATAAAAAATAATATAATATAATATAATATAATATAACAAAATAAGTAATAAAAATATAATATAATATAATATAATATAATATAATAATATAATATAATATAATATAATATAATATAATTTAACATAATATAATATAATAATATAATAATACTACTACTATAATAATAAAATAAAATAAAATAAAATAAAATAAAATAAAATAATAAGAATTGGGTTGAAATCAACATTATCTAAGGGTTTTGCTTTTCTACTTTCATTTCTTTCATCACTTTTCTGCTGTGAAATGTAAATTTCTCCACTGCGAAACTAATAAAGGCAAATCCAATCCAATCCAATCCAAAATGAAAACAAACCTGACCACCTCCCCAACCATCCTGACTCACGCATGCATCACGACAGCGCACACGCACACTCATCACTGAATTAATCAAAAGTGAAATGGACTCGACTGTATCCAAAATAGAGCCGATTAAGCTTCCGTCTGGAGGATCAAATATCAACGGTCGGGCTGCTAATGGTCAGTGGGATGAAATGCAAGTCCTCAAAGGAGGTCGGGGGTGGGGGGGGGGGTGGTCAAGAGAAACCAGATGAGTTGTGATCCAAAGGGTGCAAGATAAATAACTTGATACCAAACCTTTAAATCATCATTATTTTATTTTTTTACACTTAAATTGAGTGGTCATTTTTTTTACTAAATAATTTTTTGACTAAATAAAAACCCGCAATTCATTTTTAAAAATAATTGATTTATTCACGAACCTTTTATTTATTTATTTATTTATTTGTTCATTCATTCATTTTTTATTTATTCATTTGTTAATTTCTTTTTTCATTCATTAATTTAGTTATTTATTTATTTATTCATTCATGTATGCATGTATTTATTCATTTATTCATTCATTTAATCATCCATTCATTTGTTTCTTTTTCCATTTTTAAGTCATTTATTTATTCAATCATTTATCAATTAATTTACTCAGTCATTAATTCATTTTTAATTCATGTATTTATTCATTAATTTATTTATTTATTCATTCATTTATGCATGTATTTATTCATTTAATCATCCATTCATTTGTTTCTTTTTCCATTTTTAAGTCATTTATTTATTCAATCATTTATCAATTAATTTATTCAGTCATTAATTCATTTTTAATTCATGTATTTATTCATTAATTTATTTATTTATTCATTTATTTATTTATTTGTTGATTCATTCATTTTTATTAATTCATTTGTTAATTTCTTTTTTCATTCATTTATTTATTTATTCATTCATTCATGCATGTATGTATTCATTTATTCATTAATTTAATCATCCATTCATTTGTTTCTTTTTCCATTTTTAAGTCATTTATTTATTCAATCATTTATCAATTAATTTATTCAGTCATTAATTCATTTTTAATTCATGTATTTATTCATTAATTTATTTATTTGTTATTCATTCATTCATTTTTTTAATGAATGTATTATTATTATTATTATTATTATTATAAAATCTGTCAGCAAAAAAAGGTGCCTTGAAAATTGGGTTAGGGGGGCAGCGTCCTCTCATGGTTTCTCTTCACTGGAGCAAATGTGACAAGCGAAAGCGTGTTGGGGGTTGAGCACGCTTGCCAGGAGCTTGCTGACATTTTGCCCTAATATGGGCACGGCGAGGGTGGGATGGGATGGCGTAAGGCTGCGTTCGAGTGAGAAGGGGGGGGGGGCGGCGGTTATGGGGGTTGCCTTGCAACATCACAATGGCCGCTTAGCGTCTCTGCCTTACAATGGCTCACGCGTTATCGTTTCCTCTTATTTCAAACACCGGAACGGGATTTAACTGTTTGAGGCTAAGAAGTAAGAAGGTCACTTTAAGGAGGAGGGGGGGGGGGTCTCTAAAATGGCGTCTTGTCATTCTCAATACATATATGTCATTTTGCCTCATATAAAGCCCAGCCCAGCCCAGCCATTATATCACCACATACTCGAGTCACTGACAACAGGATGCTATTAGCTATATAGCTAATTTGTAACAGACAAGAAGCAGACAGAATGAACTCAACACAACAAGCTATCTAGAATAATAATACATTTCGTTTGTAAGCGCCTTTCAAAACTCTCAAGGTCACTTTACAGTCACGGGATCGGTTTTTCTGTGGGTGAGCAGCGGCAGCCACATGCGCCAAGCGTTCACTCAATTTCCCATTCATATTAATTAATTAATGTATTTATTTATCCATGCATTCATTTATTTTTTTGATAGCTAGCTAGCTACCAGATAGCTAATAGACAGCCAGCAAGCCAGATAGCTAATAGATAGCCAGCTAACTAGATAGCGAGCTAATAGATAGCTAGCCAGCTAATAGATAGCTCATAGATAGCCAGCTAACCAGCCAGCCAGCTAATAGATAAACATTTATGGCAGCGTAAAAAAACCTTAGACTCTCTTCTTTCATGAGAAAAAGGAGTTATTTCCTAAATTATATGGGTCTGGAGTTATCTGAGCTTGAAATGGGGGCAGCTGCCCAAAATACAATGCAATACATACATATTGGTTTATATAGCGCTTTAACAACAGTTGAAGCTAGAACAAAGTGCTAACATGGAAAAAAACAGGAAAATTCTGCCCCTGTGTGGAAGGGGAAAACATTGCCAGAGGTCTGACCAGCGCTTTATCAGCACCCAAGCACAACAAAAAAAAAACAAACAAAAAAAATGAACCATTTCGGGGAATGGCAGACTCATTACGTTCTATTCCTGGGAAGACTTTTCGGAACATCGGATGGTGTTAGGAGAAGAAAGTAAGCGTGAAAACCCCTAGCGAGATACGCTACAATGAACAATAGCGAGAGGAAAACAAGCCAATGCAAGAGGGAAAGTCAAAGAGGCCGTTTGGTATTTGAAGAGGAGGAGGCGGAGTAGCCGTCTGTCTGACCGCCACCAACCATTTCAGCGTCAAAAACAAAAAAAAAAACAAAAAAAATTCCTCCATCTCCTCTACTCAATGCTACTTGTGTTCTCCTAAATCGCGCACAGAACCGACGGGTGGCGTTTGGTGATGCGAGCACGTCTTGCACAAATAAAACGCTGCCTCAGTGTCCCCGATGGAATTCCGATCGCAGACCAAACAAAATGTGTCCTTAAAAAAAAAAAAAACATATGAGCTCATAAACTGTCGGGGGAAATGGGACAATATTATGGCTGCTGAAGTCCAATGTGACTTTGTTTGATTTTATTTTGAAAATCAGATTTGGGGCAATGGTTTCAGCAAAGATTAACTCATTATTAACTCATATATCAATCAAAATGTATGTATTGATTGATATAACTATACCAATCAATATGTATGTTGAACGGGGTCACCCTTGCTGGCTACCTCGCTAGCTATCTATTTGCTATATATGTGCTATCTATTAGCTGTCTAACTAGCTATCTAGCTATCTATTAGTTATCTATTATCTAGCTAGCTAACTTGATCTATTTGAGTTATTATTAAACCGGGTCACCGTTGCTGGCTGCCTAGCTAGCTAGCTATTTGCTATCTATTAGCTGTCCAACTAGCTAGCTATCTATTAGTTATCTATTAGCTAGCTAGCTAACTCGATCTATTTGAGTCATTCCCGATTGAACGGGGTCACCGTTGCTGGCTACCTAGCTCGCTATCTATTTGCTATCTATTAGCTGTCTAACTAGCTAGCTAGCAATCTATTAGCTATCTATTTGAGTTATTCCCGGTTGAATGAATCAATACCGTGGTACATAAAGGGCTAACACTTACAGGCAAGCCTTGACTATATATCGGCTCAATTTCCCCTAAATTGGCAAGCGTCATTCAATGGAGTAAACGAAATCCGATGTATGGCGTCCGTTGAGTCATTATGGTCAAGAAATATGTACTCAGAACTGCAGTTTGTGAGGCGAAACGAGGGTTGTTGCAGTTGCACTAGGCAAACCGGTTGATTTCAGCAATACAACAAATAGGGCGGGTCGGAGTTGACAAGCATTATGATGATGATGATGATGATGATGGGGGAGGGGGGTATTGTGGAAAATGCACAACGCCTCGTTTAATAAGAGCTGACAGGTTGAAATGAATAGAATCCAAGTGAGCTTCTTTAATAATAATAATAATAATAATAATAATACATTTCATTTCTAAAAAAATAGGGTCTGGAGGTGATGGTCATGAGTACAGGTGGTCGTAAGTTGAGCCGGTCGTAAGTTGGATGTTACGTGGATATGTCACAAAACACCAATTGCATGATGACAATATAATAATAATAATAATAATAATAATACATTTCTAACCGCCTTTCAAAAGTTTCAAGGACACTTTACAGTCATAGGATATTTTTTCTGAGGGTGAGCAGCGGCAGCCACACGCGCCAAGCGTTCACTCAATTTCCCATTTTTTCCCATTCATATTAATTAATTAATTTATTTATTTATACATGCATTCATTTATTTTTTTGGGTGCATTTATTTTTTTTGTTATTCAATGAACTACTTATTTGTTTGCACAATTATTTATGAATTTATTTATCTGTTTATTTATTCATTTATCCATTCATTTTGTTTTTGCTGATGAAACCGGCCCCTCCATTCCATCAAGCCATCACCGATCATCACAAAGGTAAAGAAAACGACTTTATTATACAGTACAGTTTATTTCTTTAAGGTATATTTTGTGTAGTTTTAAGGCTTAGAAAATTAGAAAGTAGAAAATTATGCTTTATGGGGACCTGGGAACGGATTATTCTCATTTTAATGGTTTCCTATGGGACATTAATTTTTGGGATACACACTTTTCGCCTCACACACTCTGTCTGGGAAGCAATTAAGTTCGTAAGCCAAGGTATCACTGTACTGTACTTTGAGCCTTCTTTTTCACCACAGAGCAACAAGTCATCTGAGCGTTCCAGCCAATAATATTATCCTCTCGGGAGATCCTCCACATAGCTGGCTAATGTGCTTCCAAATTAGATGTTGACAACTTGCTAGTAGCAATTTCCAATTGAAAAAAAAATACATTCAATGCATGCAATGAACTAAATTTCAGGGTCAACCAAAAGTGTTGTAAAGAAAGAGTAAATACGACACCGGTGATAAAACGCACGTGGGCAAAGGGCACCACTGCACTGGGAAATTTTTTTTTATGATCCTTCCAGTCGATAAAACAGAACATTTGGATCATTGCATAGCTTGACGAGGCTAATAAGAGCTAGCGGGTTAGTTAGCCTCGCCGGCATCGCTTCCCCATGTGAGCTCATTTTGACAGCGAGGGGATAGTCGCACCATTTGGGGAAAGTAACTAGCACAGCGTTGTAGGCGTAAAAAGGGGGGTAGGGACAAAAAATTGAGAGCAAACTCACAGTTTTTGTCTTCGGATGAGTTATTGAAGCAGGTAATCAATGAAAAAGTACGTAAGTAGGTCCTTTTCGGCGACCTTGGTGACACGGTCGGTCCAGCTTCAGTCACAGCGTAGGCCACGCCCCTCTGGTAGCAGAAAAACACTAAAAAACTGTCCATGAGATAAATCCCGCCTATTTATATTCTGATTGGTCAATATTAGGGACAGTCCAAAATTAGCCAATTAAATGTCACTCATTCCTTTTAGTACACACCCACTTTTTAGTGGATGAAATTGTCAATTTTAGGACACATTTGACACGTCGATTCGTCATTATTGCCGGAAATAACATCAATATTTCAGACATTATACACATACATACCACGCAAAGATGAAATGCAAACAAAAAATCATATTGACAGCAACATGGCGGGCAAAAAAATACGTTTTAATGGCTTGTTTACAAATAGTTTGTGGCGTGCCTGCCCACTCATCATGCGTGAAAGCAAACAGCGACATAAATCTTTTCTAAAAGCCTCTCTGAGAGCATGGCGTTCTGTACTTCTTTTCTTTGGAAATAGTCAGGCTAATTAACACAATAACCCTCCACAAACTGACGATCTTTGTAGTATGACGGTGATTGCAGTATTTTTATGTACATTTCCATACGCGAATGAAACTGTTTTTATGTTATTGTCTTTTTGTGTGTGTGTGTGTAGGCCATTTTCGTTATATTTTGTCGAATTATAATGATAACAGACATTTCTAAATCAAATTTATCGCGGGTGCGACGTAAAAAAACCACCAGTGTAATTTTCTTATCCAATACTGACGTCTAGTGTCGTATTTTGGTATTGTTGATAAAAGTGGTGCAAAAACTCCCCATTCCCCTCCCCCAAAAAATGTAATTAAAAATTATAATTGTTAAAATTATGGGAAAATCATACTTCAGAGGAACAGTGTGTACGCATGTGCTAATTGGCATGGTTTTATAAAATTATATAAATGAATCAATGTGCTCGTCATACAACTGCATTCTATGCAATATATATATACAGTAAAGTCTCGTTATATCGATATCCAAGGGCGTCCGAAAAATATCGATATAACCGGGACTATCGATATATCCGATATCGATATAACGAGGCTTTACTGTATATGTTATGGGTATTTTAGATGCTATGAAACGTTTTTCTGGCGTCAGTTAGGAAACAAAAAAAATGGTGTCGGTTATCCTTTAAGTGTCTAAATTTGAAATAAAAAGCCAGATCAGTGTAATTTTTTTTCTCTCCCTTTCTCACGCTCCCTCTCTCGCTGTGCATTACACTCGCCCCCGCTTTGACAGTAAACAGCCTTTTTCAGATCTACCAGCCCCCCCCCCCCCCCTGCAGACCTTTGCAGCAGTTGTTGGATGTTAGCGGACAGTCTCATCTGATTAGCTTGGTCATACCCCCCCCCCCCCACACCCCACCATTGCTCCATCCTTCCTTTCCATCCCTTTCTGGTCTGTCTTATGTGCTTTGGTGCAGATTTTGAGAGAAGAGCATCTGTCAGATGGCTTTCAAAATGACAACGCGACATCAACAGGGAGCTTTGGGAATGAAATGATGCTCATCTGAAGACAGAACTGCATTGCGTGAACGAGAGAGGTTCTTTAACGAATGACATATGACCCCCCCCCCCCCTCCCTCGAGTGAAATTTTTGCATAGGAAAACTGCACTGCGTCACACTCAAGGATAAAAAGAATGGAGATCCGTCCATCCATCTGGAAGCACAATAAAGGGAAGATTGAACGAGCGGAAGAATCATTATTCGGGTCATACAAACTCTCATGAAATATGGAGATTTATTCATGGGAGTCATTGCTAGATTTGGAAGTGTGGAGTGGTTTCTCCTTTCCCACGGACTTGCGGGATCGGTTTCCACTGCATAAGGGGCTGTGTGAATGGTTGTCTCTATGTGACTGACTGGCGACCAATCCAGGGTATATGATCTGTTGAAAATGGATGGACGGGCGGATGTGGAATTGGATTGGATTAGCCTTCATTAGTGGAGAAATTTACATTTCACAGCAGCAAAGTGATGGAAGGAAGAGGAAAGGAAAGGAAGAAGTAGAAAAACAAAACTGCTGCTGCTGTAAAGGCTGCCACTCTCACGGCGCCATCTTGAAGTCAAAAACACCAATAAAAAAACTAAATAATATGACAACACAAAGACAGTCATTCAATCTTAAGCACTTTCTGCACCCTCCTTGTGACATGAAGCAGTTCTAGATGAAACAGGAGAGGATCAGAGCGTCCTTTTCACCAGTGGATCAATGACATCATGGTGAACTGTGTCTACTATAAGCTAAATGTTGAAAACAAACAAAAAACCTGTAGAATTCCATTGACGAAAAGAAATTTACTCACATCTCCTGCTCCCCACGTAAATACGCTTCAATTCCAAGTCGCAAAAGTCTCCTCCTTGATGAATATCATGGCCAAAAATGCTGAAAATAAATCTGTATCCGTTCCACATGACGCACAACAACTCAAAGTGACTAAAAACGACCAAAAAAAAACAAAGCAAAGGTAACATCCGACTTACGACCGAGTTCCGTTCCGACCAAACGGCTGTAAGTCAAAATGGTCGTAAGTTGAAATCCATTCAAAATGTTAAAGAGACTCGGAGGCTAAATGACTCGCAAACTCCCCCCTCCTGGTGCCATCACGCGGTCGATTGCTGTGCGAGTGTGAGATGCTGGCTGGCTCGCCAAAATTGTCGTACACATTGCAAGCCTGCTAGCACGTAGAATTAAAAAAATTAGGAAATAGGGTCTGAAGGTCGTGGTCGTAAGTACGGGTGGTCGTAAGTCGAGTTAGTCGTAAGTCGGCTGTTACCTGTATATGTTTTCTATATGTCAACAGCATCTATGAAAAATACTCAAGGAAAAAATCTGCGGACGGAAACGATTCAACTTATGACAGAAACCCTGACAACAGCGCTCTCTCTCTCTCTCGCATAGAAATCTTTCAAGACCAATCATGATCCTTTCCGACATGAGCTCTTCATTTACTTAAAAAAAGTGATAGAAAAGTGGGCGAAAAAAAACGGCACAGCGCATCGAGTGAATCATGTATCGGCCCTGAAATATACATGAACTATTTCACTCCGCGTTTGAATTATGTAATGCAGGCCCTGCCGAATAAAGTTCTCTTGCGTAACATATGCAAAAAAAAAAAAAAAAAAAAAAAAATGTCAGGGTTGAGTGAACGCCGGCGCGTGTGGCTGCCGCTGCTCACCCGCAGAAAAAAAAATATACTGTGACTGTAACGTGCCCTTGAGAGTTTTGAAAGGCGCTTATGAATGAAATGTATTATTATTATTATAATAATGTCATCATGCAATCGGCTCCCGATGAGCGTTGCCTTTTACGGAGCTCCTCACATCAGACCCCCCCCCCCAAGACTTCAATCAATGGCTCTTCTATTTTTAGAAACATCCCCCCTCCCCTTTATGAAGACAGCCAGTCCCTCACCCCCCCCCCCCCACGCCCTCCTTCACAACATGCACCCCCATCAGGGAAAGCCTACCAGGGAGAATCCCCCCCCTTTTTTTTACGAACCGCGGCGCTCTCGCCTACCCCAACTGGGTTTGGCAAGCTGACCGGAACGGCAAAGACGATGGAGACCCCCCCCCCCCCTCCCCGATTGTACACCCCATACATCCTTCTCTCCTCTCTTGCTAAGTCACGGAGTGTCGCCCTCGCTCACTGATTGGTATGCAGAAGCAGGCCTTGCTCTGTTCTGCAGCGTGAATGCGCCGCCGCATGTTAGCGAGCGAGCGAGGGAATCGTACCGCAGTGGCGGGTGGGGCTCGCTAACCTGATAAGAAACCTCCTTCTTCTCTCCTGCACCAAGAAAGCCGTTTTGCAATCATCATCTGACAAGTATAATAATAATAATAATAATAATAATAATAATAATAATAATAATAATAATAATAATAATAATAATAATAATAATAATAAAGTAGCTAAACGATACCGTCATACGGCATACAAACCACTTTTACAGTCTAATATAATTGACTCTAAATGCTTAGATTTAAAGAATGATATATTTAGTGTTCTTGTTTTCTTTGCGGTTGCCGCAATGAGGCATGGAGGAATCGCTAGTGCATCTGCATCCGCTTTCCTCGGCACTGGTGAGGAGACCTGCTTGGCTTTTTTCTCTCCCGGCGCTACTTGAGCCCAATTACACTTGAAGCAATAAATCCTTAGCAATGTAATTTCCCCTCTAGACAAGATCTGGAGGGCTTCCACACTCTTTTTCCACTCCCGACACAGCCACAGAGCCTTTTTTTCACTTCCTTGTTTGTCTCTTTTATCATTATTGGGTGATATATGTCACCATTAGTGCACCGGTGTCAAAGTCAAGGCCCGAGGGCCGAATCTGGTCCGCCATGTCATTTTATTCGGCCGGCAAAAGCAAATCAAACTTTTTCAAAATGCTAGCTAAAGTACGTAAATCAAATTTGTGAATTCCATGATGCTTGTGAAAGTCCGAACCAAAATGTCAAATTGATGTGGTGTCAAAGTCAAAGCCCGGGGGCTGAATTTGGACCACCACCATCATTTTATTCGGCACGTGAAAGCAAATCAAACTTGTGAAATTCCATGATGCTTGCTAAACTCCGAACTAAAATGTCAAAATTTCCCATGTAAACCACAATAAAACTTTAAATTATTGGGTGTCAAAGTCAAGGCCCGGGGGCCAAATCTGGCCCGCCGCATCATTTTATTCGGCCCGCAAAAGCAATTCAAACTTGTGAAATTCCATGATGCTTGCTCAAATCTGAACTAAAATTTCAAATCCGCACCAAAATGTCAAATTATCGAATGTTAACCACAATAACAGTCATTATTTTTGACTTCAAATGTCAAAACTAGTTATTAATTAATATGTTGTGCGCTCTATATGTAATATGTGGAAGGGGGTGAAACATTCTAATAGCGTCCCCAAAATCATAACGGCCCTCAAGAGGAAATCTGCCGAAAAGCACCAACCGTCTAACAACAAGCAATAGAATGAAAAATTACAAACGTTAACGAGAAATTTATCTTCTGTGTATGCTCTTTATCTAGCTATACAGCTATCTATCTAGCTAGCTAGCTATCAATTTACCATCTATTAGCTATATAGCTGATGAGCTAGCTACCAATTAGCTATATAACTATCTGGCTGGCTGGCTACCTAGCTAGCTATCTATTAGCAAACTAGCTAGCTTTCTATCTATTTGAGTTACTTCCGGGTTAAGTAAACGCTAGCGCGTGTGGCTGCCGCTGCTCACCCACAGAAAAGCTTATCATGTGACTGTAAAGTGACCTTGAGAGTTTTGAAAGGCGCTTAGAAATGAAATGTATTATTATTATTATGATGATAATATGTAACATCATTCTAACGTAAATAAGATTCCTCCCGCGGGTTTGACAATGACACGTAGCGATTGTTAACCTTCAACCGTGGACTCTTTTGGATGCGGCTTTTAAAATTTAATTAAGTCCCCGTCGCCTATTTTTAACAACTGGCTCAATTATTTAAAGCCTTTTTCCTCGTCTGCTGGGCTGTCCGTGCTTGCGTCTTAGAAGCATTGGTGGATATGTAGATATAAAAATAAATATATATATAAGTTTCGGATTCACATTTTTATTGATTTATTTATTTTTGCCTTGACTGATTTTTCTGACGGTTTTCCAAACTGCGTTTGTAACAAAACATAGAAACTGTCTTACCTCTTTCTGTAAAATAGCGATTTTATCACAGAAAAAAGAGGAAAAATTATAAATAAAAAAAAGACTTGGAGACTGGAAGAAAAAGGTGTCAAAGTCAAGGCCCGGGGGCCGAATCTGGCCCGCCACATCATTTCAATCGACCCGCAAAAGCAAATCGAACTTGTGAAATTTCGCGACGTTTGCTAAAATCCGAACTAAAATGTCAAATTGTCCCATGTAAACCACAATAAAATTTAAAATTATCGGGGTGTCAAAGTCAATGCTCGGGGGGCCAAATCTGGCCGGCCACATCATTTTATTCGGCCCGCGAAAGCAAATCCAACTTGTGAAATTCCGTGGCTTTTGCTACAATCTGAACTAAAATGTCAAATTGTCCCATGTAAACTACGATAAAACGTACAATTATTGAGGTGTCAAAGTAACGGCCCGAGGGCCAAATCTGGCCCACCACATCATTTTAATCGGCCCGTAAAAGCACTGCAAACTTGTGAAATTTCATGATGCTTGCTGAATTCCGAACCAAAATTTCAAATTGTCCCACTCAAACCACAATAACAGTCATTATTTTTGAATTAAAACTTGAAAACTATTTATTCATTAACTCATCCTCTGTCATTCACAAATTTATTCGGGAATTGAAAATATGACATAGAGCGCCATTTCCGATCTGAATGTTTTCAAGCGGAGATGTGGAAAAAAGGGCTATGAGGGTGGGGTCTTTTATTTTAGCCCGCTATTGAACTAGCACCGGAGCCTCTTCATGAAAAGCTTTTCTTCGGAATAATAAAAGCCTAATCAGGCTCAGGCGCAATTAAAGCAAGCATCTGGGTTGGCCCCCGCAATCAAAGCAAAGCGCTTGCTCAGAGTGACCTCGCTGTCCTTAATCTGCTCTCCACTCCAGTCACACGACCGCGGAGAAGTTCCCGGTGCCGCCATATCAAATGCGATTTTATTCGCTCGGCCGACGACGACGGTGCGCTGAAAGGAATACGATGCAAGCGAGGTATCCCCCCCCCCCCGATGGAACGAAAGAAATCAAAGAGCACGAGGAGAGCTTGGCCAAACACGGCAGCGAGTCGGCACATTGTGTTTGATGACATTTAGTCATCCAACCGTTGTGACGCTCTTAAAATGAGTCACGGTCTGACTCACGGCTGCTCTTACGGCCTAATCAAAGAGAATGATGACTTAGATCTGAAATTGCGATCCTCCAGAGGACTGTTATCCTCTCATCGGCCACAAAATTAGATACACTAGTGGTATCGAGTTCAGGGGATTGGACACCCGCGTGTTAGGTGACTACGTTGAATTTATTTTGGTCTCTTATTTTTATTTATTAATTTATTTATTGGTATCACGAAAACTTGGTATTCGAACAGGGGTGTGTAGACTTTTTATATGTACCGTACATCTTGCTTGGTGGTTATAATACGCTGAATTCAAACATATTGTTGTTCAACAAAGCGATGACTTCTGCATTCTCCTATTTTTCCTGTTCTGTCATCCATCTATCCATCCACCCACCAACCCAATCGATCCATCCATCAATCCATCCATCTTTCCATTCACCCATCCGCCCAATAATTACCCGAATTGATGGATCCATCCAATCGATAGATCCATTGATCCATCCATCCAACCAGATCCATCCATTGATCGATCCATCTATCCATTCACCCCCCCACCGAATAACTACCCGAATCGATGGATGCATCCAATCGAAAAATCCATTGATCCATCCATCCATCCACCCAATAATTACCCACCCACAGACCCAATCGATCCATCCATCTTTCCATTCACCCATCCGCCCAATAATTACCCGAATTGATGGATCCATCCAATCGATAGATCCATTGATCCATCCATTGATCAATCCATCCATCCATCTATCCATTCACCCCGCCACCCAATAATTACCCAAGTCGATGGATCCATCCAATCGAAAGATCCATTGATCCACCAATCCAGATCCATTCATTCATCCAGATCCATCCACCCAATAATTACCCACCCACAGACCTAATTGATCCATCCATCGATCCATCCATCTTTCCATTCACCCATCCACCCAATAATTACCCAAGTCGATGGATCCATCCAATCGATAGATCCATTGATCCATCCATCCATCATCCATCCATTCATCCAATAATTACACACCCACCTAATCGTTCCATCCATTGATCCATCCATCTTTCCATTCATCCATCCACCCAATAATTACCCAAATCGATGGATGTATCCAATCGAAACATCCATTGATCCATCCAGCCAGATCCATTCATTCATCTAACTCCATCCATTCATCCAGATCCATCCATCCATCAAAATCCATCCATCCACCCAATAATACCCACCCACCCAATCAATGCATCAATGGATCCATCCATAGATCCATCCACCCATCCATCCATCCTCAAAGGCCACATTTATATAAGCCGCGCTGAAAGCCAACCGCAGTAAAGTGGATGGACATTCCGACCTCCGTTGTGAGAGGATTCCAAATGGCATCGCCGCTCACTCGGAATTAATGGAGTTGGTTACACACAAAGGAGGGAAAGGAGGGTAGGATTTTCTTCAAGAGCAGATCTCCAAAGTTACTTTTCTTCTCGGTAAATAATGATGAATACTCAGAAACATATGGCATCGTCCATATTTGTTTGGTTCCATATTAAATAAATGAGCAATGCAAGATTAAAATTCAACGAACGACGTAATTAGGCATCGGGATGATTGCTATCAATTCAATTTTGACGACTGCTGTATAATAACGTGCAATATTCCCCTTTGTTTCCCACTCCTCGGTTTAATCCATCCCAAACTTCAGAGTGCAAATCAAATCAAGTGCCTCATCGTTCATCACAGACATCTCCTTTTTTTTTGCGACTTGATCCACAAGGTGCACTTTTAAGTTAAACGTCCGTGTGGGTGAAGAATCTATTTTCCCATATTGCGATTGCTTCATCCTTTTAAGGTAATTTATCGGCACAGAAAAAAAAACAGGCGCCAGACGTCTAATTCTAAATAGACCCCGATGTGCATTTGAAGCGATCGCTCACTCCATGACATGACAGAGAATTAGAGCCGATGCACCAAAAAAATAAAAATTTAAATTAAAAATAAAGTCTGCGTTGCCATGGTGAAAATACACGTTAAGGGAATGCTGCTGCGTGAGACACAAACGCAAGCCTGGAGGACGAATGAGACATTCTCCATTTATACATAAATGCAATAAATAAATACATCTAACTATAAATAAATATAAATCAACATAAATAAATATAAATAAATACAAATAAAAAAATAAAAAATACATAAATAAATAAATACATCTAACTATAAATAACTATAAATCAATATAAATACAAATAAATAGAAAAATAAACAAATACATAAATAAAATAAAAAATAAAATAAAAAAAATAAAAAATAGATAGATAGATAGATAGATAGATAGATAGATAGATAGATAGATAGATAGATAGATAGATAGATAGATAGATAGATAGATAGATAGATAGATAGATAGATAGATAGATAGATAGATAGGTAGGTAGGTGGGTAGATAGGTAACACCCAATCACCCATATTTATACATATATATATTTTTTTGTTGTTGTCATTTGTAATCTCGTTAGCATCAGCTCGTTAGCCTCAACCTGCGTTCACGACATAGCAGAGTTCGGCGAATACAAAAATAGAAGCGGTATTGATCTCCATCCCCAGCTGGATCTCGTTACACGTGTCCTATTTATCCCCGCAAATACGTTTGTTGGTGCGGCAGTTTGTCATGGCGTTGTCACATATCAAACCAAGAAGGAAAATTTTCCACTGGAATGAAAAAGGAATAGCGTATTTTCCGGTGTATAAGGCGCATCACCAATGAATGGTGTATTTTCAAACTTTTTCCATATATAAGATGCACCGGACTATAAGGCGCACACATTTTAAAACATTTTCCACATATAAGGCGCACCGGACTATAAGGTGCACCTATTTTCAAACCATTTCCATATATAAGGCACAGTGGACTATAAGGCGCACCTATTTTCAAACTGTTTCCATATATAAGGTGCACCGGACTATAACGTTATAGTTCTCCAAATATCATATATAAATAGATAAAAGTTTTCCAATGGAGTCAATGGCTGCTGACAGTCGTCGCGAAACCTGTTGTGGTCTCAATATGACTTCCCATATAAGGCGCACCAACCGGCGTATAAGGCGCAGGGTCATCTTTTGAAAAAAAAATCAAGCCTTTTGGGTGCACCTTACACAGCGGAAAATACAGTAGTTATGTTTTTTCTCTCCATTCTTTCTACCATAACGGAAGCGAGTTTGCGATTGGTCGGCTACCGGTTCAGGGTGTCGGCAGCCTACGACCCAATGAAAACCGGGATTGTTTCCTGCATCATTGTGGGAATTAGTGGAAAATTTTGGCAGCTACGATGGATCTTAATAATTAAACATGAAATGTCGGGAATAAGCATTTTCACAGTCCGAATGATACGAGTATTTTTATTTAGTATTTTTTTTTCGCGCGAGTTGAAGTAATTACAGTAAAGTCTCGTTATATCGATATCGGATATATCGATAGTCCCGGTTATATCGATACTATTTCTATGCACGCACGGGGAAAATTACATGCAAACAGGGTCGGATATATCGATAGTCCCGGTTATATCGATATTTTTTCAGACTCCCTTGAATATCGATATAACAAGACTTTACTGTATCATGTGTGACAGGCAGCGGCAGAGCTAATTTAAAGTGATCATTGCAAAAAGCTCATCGGAATTTGTCATGCTAATGAGTGGCTGCTTAGTCGATGAATTGATTTGAACACAGATCCTCATCAATTTCCAAAATATATATATATATTAATATTTTTAATGCTCCAAAGAGATTTTGCAATTTACAGATGGGATAACGAATCAGCGGCTTGTTTCGCAATCTGATCTAGCTCACATTTATTTTCAACCTTACGGGAACAATGCATCAAGCTGGCTAACTGTGCTTGCGTCAAGAAAAATGACTCCAAGTCGCGAGAACGCCGATCAGTCTTTCGGGCTGCCACGCGGTAATGGCGGCGAAAAATAGAAAGGGAGAAATGTACGATCCTACGTGATAGATGTTGAGGCTTCTGGGACAAAAAGATAAAAAGAACCATGTTTTCTGTGCTGTAAATGAGCGGCCTTGTTAAGTCGGCAGCCTCTCTCTCAGCATTGATTTATTGTGAACAAATGCTGCTCAGCCGAGATCGCCGTTACAAAGATTTAAAAACGCACCGGAGGGGACGTTTAACGGGACATTTAGGGCTTGATTTACGACGTTTTCAAATACTGGGAATGGAAACTAGCAGCGGCCGAATGAAAAGCTTCATGGGATGAAATATAACGATAAAAATAGAATTTAACTAGTTGGATTTGCTTTGGTGGACCGAATAAAATGATGTGACGGGCCACATTTGGCCCCTGGGCCTTGACTTGGACACCCATCCTGTAGAGACTGGAATTTTTGGACCGTTCATTGTCATCTCACAACTTATACGGGTCCCCTTTGGGATACTATATTTTTTTCTGAGGGGCTAAGGGGGGCTAATAAAGGTTCCACTGCCCCGTGTAACACCTGCCATATCCTATTTCCACATTAATTTTAGTTAACGCCGCACTCGGTAACAACCGTGGCTATTCCGCATTGTATTTTTAGTCCCCAAGTGGGTCATATCACTGCGTCTGCGGTCCTGTGATGACTATTGATCTGCGCTGGGGCCAACAAATTACACGACTGGTTGGCTCCCACATACGGTATATCGGCGTGTAATGCACGTTTCAATCCCGCTCGGTTTGCTGTGCAAAGATGCCGCATTATGACAGCTTGACGCCGTATAGCTTTGATACCCTGCACACATTGGACGTGCGCAGAACTGCCGGCAAGTAAACACGGCATGACAACCTCAAAATTTAGTGTCATCATAATTTGAAGAATGATCTTAGTTTTATTCCCTTTGTGCTTTCTACTATCTTTGTGACTTTATTTCCTGTATACAGTGCGCCGATGGAACTGCCGCGGCTTGGAATTGAAGCTGATTTGACAGCAGATGTGAGACAATATTTTTACGTCAATGGATGCTACAGCTTCGTGTTTGTTTTCAACATTTAGCTTGTAGCAGACATGCATCTTTCTCTACATTAAATCACAAAAGGTTGAGTGGAGGACGAGCTAGCTATCTGTTAGCTATCTATTAGTTAGCTAGCTTTCTCGCCAGGTTACTTAGCTATCGAATTAGCTGTCTATTAGCTAGCTAGCTTTCTATCTGAGTTACTTCCGGATTGAGTGAAGGCCTAGCTAGCTATCTGTTAGCTATATATTAGCTAGCTAGCTTCCTAGCAGAGTTACTTCCGGCTTGAGTGAACGCAGGCGCGTGTGGCTGCCGCTGCTCACCTACAGAAAAAGTTATCCTGTGACTGTGAAGTGACTTTGAGGGTTTTGTAAGGCGCTTATAAATGGAATGTGTTATTATTATTATTATTATTACATAACAGCCAAAATCGATTTCATGAGCCACAAAAGAAACATTTTCCTTATCTATATGAACTCATTTAATGTATAATAATATTCATAAGGTCAACAAGAGTTCTGAAACACCAACCGTGGTTCAACTGGAGTATTAACCGAGAATAAATATCTGCAACAGTATTAAATATTATAAATAACGGGCAGTTGGAGTTGTGTGTGCAAATTTTCTCTCAGTGAAAAAAACTAACTGCAACACTCACTTATTTTTTTTAGGGGTGGGGTTCATTTGCACGGGTGGAAACGGTGCAAAGATTTGGTCTTGGCTCTCTTGGACAGTCCCAGTCGGATTGGCCGGGTGCACGTCCTCAGGGGTTTCAGTTTCTTGGTCTCCCATGGTGGTTCTGGGCAAGAAGAACCCCCCAAAATAAAAACAAAAAAAATAACTTAAAGGACAACCGACACCATTTTTTGTTTCCTAACTGACATCAGAAAAACGTTTTATCGCATCTATAATACCCAAAACCATCACTGACTCACCGTGGCTTTGTGGCTGCGCGACAGGAATGAAGGACGGGGACCACGCTGTCTTTTTCAGCTCTGTCTGATGGGTCTCTGCAAGCCACATATTGAAAGTGAGACGCGGCTAGGGATGAGTGGCTAATCCGATTTTTTATTTTTATCTGTTATCTGTTCCTCTTCATACAATGCGCCTCCATTCATAGCAGCGTTATCGTTTCCCGGCAGGTAATCGGGGAAAGGGGAATGAACCTCGAAATGCTGACAAAGAGGTTCCGAAATTATTATTTTTCTCCTTTTTAAAAAGGGGAGACGGAGTTCATCGTGGATTTTTTTGGGAGCAGAACCTTTAAAAAAAGTAGTGTATTTTCCCATGTATAAGGCGCACCGGAGTATGAGGCGCACCCTCAATGAATGGTGTCTTTTCAAATATTTTTCCATGTATAAGGCGCACTGGCGTATAAGGCGCAGGGTCAACCTTTGAAGAAAATCAAGGCTTTTGGGTGCGCCTTATAGTTTACACTTTTTTGTTATACTTTAAAATTCTTCTTTATACATTTAAAGCTATCCATAACCTTGCCCCCCCATACCTATCTGACCTTCTTCAAATTTCTATTCCCTCTCGTTCCCTCAGATCCTTGTCCTCCGTCCACCTCTGTGCGACGCCCCCTTGCCCGTCTCAGTACGATGGGGGACAGGGCTTTCAGCTGCTCTGCTCCCAAACTCTGGAACTCACTTTCTCCCAACATTCGTAACGTCGATTCTCTTCCCACCTTCAAATTCATCTCAAAACACACCTATTTAAAATCACATTTTCTGTGTAGGTCTTTCTCTTGTTTCTATTTATAATTGTATTTTATTTATTGTATTCTATTTGTGATTGAATTTTATTTATTATAGTACCTATGCTTGTCTGTGACTGTAAAGTGTCCTTTAGAGCTATGAAAGGCGCTTAAAATGAAATGTATTTTTGTTATTATTATATATCGGAAAAAAACGGTAATGAAAATTAATCTTTTTTTTAATGTTTTTCCAGTAGACAAAATGAAAAAGAAAATTAACCATTACGATTTTCTGCCAGTTGACTTGACGCTTCTTTGGATTCGTGGTACGCGACGGGCACTTCCTGTTCACCTCCACGGTGAGGATCTCTTCCACAGATTTCTAAATTGCGGCCTTCATCAGGACCTAAGAACAAAATATAAAAATACGTTAGATGAAAACACAATTTAGCAAAATTGTCTTAAAGTATCTTTTGTAATGGTGACAGATTATGACGGTCAAAAAGTTGTTACAATGTAACCAAAACGATCCAAATCGATTGTTTGTTGATACCGTATAACCGTAAAACTCATTCTATAGCATAAAACTCAGAATTGAGACAGCAACAACGGCCTTCAAAAGCAACTTTGAAGGAGAAATGTACAGTCTGTTAAATGGAACACTAAAAACAGTTCTTATATGAACCGCGGTCTTTGAGGAATTGCCTCATACGCAATGTTCTTAATAATCTCGAACCACCGAGACTGAAAAAGCTCAATCGAAGTGAGATGTAGTTACCTAAAGTTGAATCTCTGCGGCGAGAAACTTCTGGACTGCTGTGACATTTGTTTTCGGAGACTTTGCTGCACGGGGTGTACCCACACTGCTGGGACGGCGTCCCGTTGTCACGTACAATTTCACTTTTACAGATATCAAAATAGACGCAGAGTTCTTTTAAGACTAGGTCAAATTCATTTTTCATCTGGAATTCCAGGCACTGGATCAGGTCTTCGGGTTGCGGAATCTCGTATCCGGCTTTAGTGGACAACTCAGAAGCAATCATGAGCTCTCCGGATAAACCTGGAGTAGAGTTCGTATCAACGCCACCGTCTCCTGGTTGGCCCTGGTCCTCGTCCATCTTTTTTGGCTTCTCTGGATGTTTAGCCTCTGTTTCGGGATAGCCGTTCCTTTGGACGGCGTCGTCATCATCATCATCGTCATCTGGTGCCAGTGGGATTTTCTGGAAATTGTCAAAACCAGCTGGGAAAGCGGAGAATTTCCCCTCAGACTTTGGAGCCATGACACGATCTGTGTTCTGTGAGAGGAGTCTGCGGCAAAACTCACGAGGCCCCAGTTCTATGGCATCGCCGAACGAAGCCAAAAGCTCAACTTTGCACTCTAGCATCTCCACTGTTTCTTGGCATTCCGAGAATTGTGTGATGTCATGTCGAGCTGCCTGTTCTGGTGTCAGTCGACTGCCCTGTAGGAAGTCCTCCCCGGGTATCTGCTCATTTGAGTCCACATTGCTCGAGACTAGTTGTTGCGGAGTCGGCTCATCTGATCTTATTTCACCTGTCATTATTATTACCGATGGAGGTAATAATTCTTCACCTGCGATGCTCTCAACGTTACCGCTATTCTCTTCAGCCGCCCTGACAGTTTCGCTCCAGAGTGCAGGCTCCATTACTTGGACAAGGTCTGGATCATTATCTCCTTCAGCAGACTCAATGCTGATTACCGCAGACATGTCATTCTCTGGCGTCTGATGAACTCTTTCCCCCTGTGTTCCGACTGCCGTCTCATCGTGTTCTCCTTTTGCACGTCCAAAGTTATCAGTGCTTTGTGTTTCGGTTGAAGTGTACATGGCTTGTGGAATGTGGTAAGAGATAAGTGATACCTCAGTACATTTAACCGGAGAGACGGTGTTGCTTGTTCCTTTATCATTAGCTTGGTCATTTGTTTCCTTGTCGAGCTCAACATGACTATCACACGAGTCCACTTTGCTTTTATCCTGCGACAACATGAGGGGAATACGCTTATCAGGCGAAGGGACAAATAATTGAAACTCCTCAATACGACTGGGAGATTTCACCTCCTCATCTCGTCCCGCTCCCAGTCTGAAGATCGTATCTGCGAAATCCTCCTCCTTTTGATTACTCTCATCAAATGCAACAGATTGGCTTGGAATAGAAAATGCAACAGATTGGCTTGGAATAGAGTCATGTTGGTTGGACTGGGAAGATAAATCAGACTGATGTCTGACATCCCTATCATCAGACAATTTATTTTCGCAAGGTGAGCTGCAATCAGCGGGAGGTTTGTCTTCCAGTGATTTATCCAGTTGACGCTGGGGGTGCGCGAACATGTCAGCAGTGGTGTCTTTCAAAGAGCATACTCCTGATAATGGGTTTGGGCTGAGCTCGTCTTGCTGATCATAATTTTTCAGATGAAGAAAGGGACTCTCTTCAGTGGTGACACAGATTTCAGGTGCGTTTGACGTTGTACCATCATTCTGAGGCCCGGCAGATCCTGGAGGATCTTGAATTGGTTCACCAGGGTCTTTTTCCACAGTATGCCCATTTTGTTCAGAGCAAAAATGGTCTGAATCCTGGAGTGAAGTTTGTAATGTCAAAATATCTGGGAGATCACACGCTATTGTATTACTGTTTGTCAATATATCGTCTCTTCTTGCTCTTTTGGGAGAGATGGGGACACATTTAGTCTCTGTTTCAAGGCTTATGCTTCCGTGCACGATATCATCCATTTTGTCTGTAAAGCAAAGCCTGCCTATAAAAACATAAACACATTACATGTTATTCACTGATGGACAGCAGCAACAATGCTGTTGAAAGAATAAACAGTTATTTAAACTGTTTATTTTTTCAACAGCATTGTTGTATTGCTGTATTTAACAGTATAGCATTAAAACGATGCTAAAAGTAAAATGTGTTTGCATAACAGCTGTCAACTGTCCGAAATTTCTAATAGCAAGTATACATTTTGGACAGTGCTGGTTTTGGTCGAGGTTGTTGTGAGACTAACATGTTGAACACACGCTACATAAAGTTCAGTGAAATTATATAAAAATGAGATCATAAGAGAATGACTACTGTATTTTTTTTAAAGGGTATGCTAACGAGCCCAAGAAACTAGCTTAAGAGAGCGCATTGGTTCATCGACTTTTCACGACGATTTCTTCATTCACATTTACATTGACAGTATGTAATATAATTATAAATATACTTAATAATCGTAAATCACCTTTAAACCAGCCTGTTAGTTTGTTTAACCAGCCCACAAGAATAAAGGCTACTTTCGGACTAGCTAGCAGCTAGCTTGAAAAATAGCATCTCGTTCGAGAACCAACGGAGTGGCGCCAAACCGGTGGCGAGAGAACGCTGATGTCAATGCAGAAGCAGTTTTTTAATGAGCCGATGTCATATTCGATGTTTGCTATACAATTGACTATTATTTACGATTATTAGTTGGTGCCATTTCATGTCAGGCGTAGCCTGAGGACACACGAACGACGCGCACACACGCATCGAGGGAGATAAGCGTTTCTCTCCCTCACTCTCTGCGTGTCTTTTGCTCAGTGCATCACTGGCAGTGTGCGTTCAGCAGCATCATCCTACGCACCTGCACCGCTCACGATTCGACACGGGGAAAATATAATATACAAATTAAAATAAGATTAAATAAAACGAGACAAGCAACGACTGCAACCAAGAAAGGAGAAGCTGGACTAAGGACGTTTTTTAATCGCTCCTTGCAGTTTTGAACGTATCCTCCTCGACTTTTTCAGGTAGGATGCTATTCTTTTTTGATTTGCACGATTAGTTACTGACGTGTTATTATTTAATGTTTACCTGCATGATGCAACCGAGTGCGTCACGTCCCCTTCTGTTTCCATTGGATTAATGTTTGGATGATTGCCCCATATTGATATTAAAATGACGAAACGCATTCCCTAAACCGTGTATGGTTAATATAAGAACAAAAATTGCATGGGGTTCTTTGTCTCAAAACGTTCTCACTCAACAACAAAAGTGACGAAAATGCTATCCTACTCCAAATGATTAGAAATCGTTTCCTAGCCTTAATCTGCAAGTTGCAACTAGATGTGGTTGATGAGATCAAGTGTTTTCCACTCCATCTGCCACTTTTTTTGCCAGGGTAACCACACCTCCTCCTCCTCATCATCGTCTTTCATAATGATAGCACTCTTGCTTAGGCTGCAAGCTGACAACACATAAAGATTCTCACAACACTCACGCCCGCGCACATGTGCGTGACACATATGTTTTCAAATCAACCCACATTGTCCAAGTGGATTTTCCTCTTCTGTCAGGGCTCCATCTCAAGGTCATCCCCCTTGGAAAGCCAATGATTGTTAAGGGAGACTGTGTTATGTAATAACCATCCCAACGCCTGACTGTGGGGCTGCTCTGCTGCACGTTGTTCACGAGGGTTGTTTAGATATACCTTATTTTATTATTTTATATCCGCATACACGCCTATGACAGTACGTCATCGTTTTTGTCTCGTCTCAGGGGCGACGAAGACTAAAAAGTTGTTAAATCATGAGTCATTCTGCATTTTTCACTGATATATGGACTCTGGAACTCATTTCGTCAACTAAAATAATGAGAATTGTGAACATAAATAAGCTATAGATATTCATGTGTCTTACAAAATTCATCATCGAAATGAAATTAATGTAGTAAAAAAATGATTGAAAATTCACGATGAATGCTTCTCATTTGCAACCTAAAACCTGACGTTGCTTGATTAGCTCGCTAATCCTAAAGCGCTAACACTGAGTAGCTTGTTACGAGGTATTAATTGTCTGCTTTTTGTCGATGTAAAGGTTTCTTCAGCCGTCATCTGTACTTCTTTGAAGGTGTCGGACGTTTCGCTTGTTATCCAAGATGCTTCTTCAGCGAACTAAAGTCTTACTGATAGTATCGGCCCTATATATATATATCCCTACTGTCCAGACATGGCGATGTTGCGCCTAAAAGCTAGCAACTACTCATTTGACGACAATGAGGTTCAAATCTTAGCGAAAGAACATAGATGGTTTGAAAGGGGAGTAAAAGAAGCGATTTTTATAAAACAGCTAAATCCTTCACTAAACTGTTCAATTTGGATCGTTCGTACAACAGCCTACTTAGGGAATATAGGATTAGTAATGCTGATGAGGTGATACCAGGGCAAATAGGGCAATCAGGCCAGTCGTTAGTCAGGAAGATAGAAGCAATCAGTGGAGCCGCAGGGAGTAGTCCTCTGCTTCCCCCAACCTGAGAGCAGGGACCAATCATAGCAGAGTTTGGACAGTAGGGATATACATAGGGCCGAGACTACCAGTAAGACTTTAGTTTTCTGACGAAGTTTCTTGGATAAGAAGCGAAACGTCCGACAAAGTACAGATGATGGCAGAAGCAACCTTTTCATCGATGGACCACTCCTGTACGACTGAGAGCTTACACAGATGTCTGTTTTTTTGTTTTCACACACAACGAAAAAAAAAAGAAAGAATATGAATGATATTGTAGTGATTCAGTTCCGACGCCTATGTTGTGAATAAAGCCCCTTCATTGCAATTTCCTAATAAGGAGCTTTTGTCGGTGAAGAAGAGGTTAGCGAAAGGCTACGTCGGTGTCCCGATGTTGAGCGCCGAGGAGGCTCTCTCCCTCTTTCACGGATCGATTTAGAATGACATTATATTGCTCGCATGCAATTGATTGTTGATTGTCTTGCAACAACCGATCGAACGCGCAGAAAACAGAGCGTACACAAAAGAACGCAAATCCATACAGACCATTTGTAAAATTCAAGTTGAAATTTTCAGTGAAAATGAAACATTGACGTTATTTCTGTTAGCGTGTTTAGGTCAGCTGTCAATGATTGGCCAAATAAATAAATAAAAATCAGAGTTAAAATTGCCCTCCCGTATTATTTTTATTTTACTTTTAATTTAAATAAAATGTCTTATTATCATTCTTATTTTAATAATAATAATTAATTTTAATTTTAATAAAATGTATTATTATTATTAGTATTATTATACATTTAATTAAAATTAAAATAATAATAATAATAATAATAATAATAATAATAATACAGAAGGGCAATTGTATTACTTATTTTTTTGTCATTTGGCACAATAAACAGGATGTTGCATATGCGTAAATGCATGAATTATGGGATATATGTACTGATTTGATATCCAGAACAATGTACTTGTTCAATGTACTTCAACATGCGGCCATGTTTCCCCTTTTCTAACTGTTTAGATATAAAAAAAATCACTAAAAAAATGTAATAATGAAAACAAAAAGCCCTTTTTGACTGAACGGACTTTGGAATGCCGTCGTGTAAAGAGGAAATAAATGAGAAAATAAAAAGATGAAAAAAAGCGAGAAAGTTTGATGAGAAAGCTTATAAATAAATGCAAACGTGTGTGTGTGTGTGTGTGTGTATGCAGGCAAAATGGGGAAACAGAACAGCAAGCTAACCCCCGAAGTGATGGAAGATCTGGTGAAGAACACGGAATTCAACGAACACGAGCTGAAGCAATGGTACAAAGGTTTCCTGAAGGATTGCCCAACCGGCCGTCTCAACCTCGACGAATTCCAGCAACTTTACGTCAAGGTGACTCACACGTATCCACCACGCACATTTGAAACCCTTTCAAAATAAAGCTCAAACCCATAATCAAGTCATTTAAAGGACAACCGACATCACTTTTTTGTTTCCTAACTGAGATCAGAAAAACGTTTGATAGCATCTAAAATACCCAAAACACACAGGCTGATATTTTGAGTCAAATGCAAAACACCAATAAAAATGACTTCAAGTGTCCAAAATCTGAAAAAAAAAAAAGGAACCGGAAGTGGCCAGTTTCAGAAGGTCCCGCCCCCTTGTTCGTGGTGTCACCCCAAGACGTCTTGCCTTGCTAGAGAATCAAAACAATGGCTTCAGATTCGGAAAAGATGCTTTCTTGTTACTCATCCATTTATGAATATGATTCAAGTAGTTCTGAAGAGGAAAGCATACATGTTTGCCATCGATTAAAGAATTTATTCCGTGCCATTTTGAGGTATCTGGGGGCGGGCAATGTCGCATCAAAACAGAGGCAGAAAATGGCGACAAAACTCAGTGTAAGGAATTAATCAACCTGTTTCCACAGGCTGATTAATTCCTTACACGGAGCTTTGTCACCCTCTTCTGCCTCTTTTTTGGTGCAACACATTTCAGACCAAACAAAGTACAGCAAAATGCATTGACGTGATGGAAAGACTGCTACAAGGTGTCCTTTTTTCGGTCAGGGGCGTTCCTTCAGTGACGTCACGTACGGACTCGTCACCAACTGAAAAAGAAGACTTCCGGAATATTCAGTGCGAGTCTTAAAACATAAAATATAGCTATATACGGTAAAATACGCTCAGTAGTAGTCATTTGAAGCCATTTTACAACTTGTCCGGAGACGTCGGTTGTCCTTTAAGTTGACCGGATCTCGATTTCTGATCACACGATTAATTTTGGATCGCGTGACGTTCAATTGTTCCGAGTTCCGATGTCATCCCGCATTTGTGCGGAGTGTACGAATAAAGCATTCCTCTTTTTTTGAACGGGTGCCAGGAAATGCCAGAGGGTGCCGGCAGTTACATAAGATGCGAGCTCGCTAGCGCGTTTCCTTTTAAATGCCAAGAGAGCTCACGCATCAGCTCACAAACAGAAAAGAAAGAGTCGACTTTTGCTGCAAGGCTTGCAAGATTTCAATTGGAAAAGTTCCAGACGAGCGTCAAACACCAGCGGAAATTTCCACTCCGTTGATCTTCTAAGAAAAATGAATACAATAATTCAAAATAAGAGCAACCCAAAATGTATTCTCAATAGAAGGAACGATCAGTAACATGGCCACAAAAACACCAACGTGGACTAAAGTCAAAGCCCAGCATCAAACGGCAACGGAAATTTCCACTCCATTGATCTGCACAAAAAAATTGCTCAAATACCGTATTTTCCGGTGTATAAGGCGCACCCAAAAGCCTTGATTTTCTTCAAAAGATGACCCTGCGCCTTACCTTATACTTTGGTGTTTGTATATTATATTTGGAAAACCTTTTTCATTCATTGAAGGTGCGCCTTATACTGCGGTGAGCCTTATACATGGAAAAAAGAGTTTCAAAATACACCATTCACTTGGGGGTGCGCCTTATACACTGGTGGACCTTATATATGGAAAAACATTTTGAAATACACCATTCTTTGGGGGTGCGCCTTATACTCCGCTGCACTATATATATGGAAAACGTTTTCAATTACACCATTCATTGGGGGTGCGCCTTATATAGAAAACGTTTGAAAATACACCATTCTTTGGGGGTGCGCCTTATACACCGATGCAACTTATATATGAAAAAAAAAAGTTTCAAAATACACCATTCATTGGGGGTGCGCCTTATATAGAAAACTTTTGAAAATACACCCTTCCTTGGGGTGCGCCTTACACTCCGGTGCACCTTATATATGAAAAAAAGAGTTTGAAAATACACCATTCTTTGGGGGTGCGCCTTATACTCCGCTGCACTATATATATGGAAAACGTTTTCAATTACACCATTCATTGGGGGTGCGCCTTATATAGAAAACGTTTGAAAACACACCATTCTTTGGGGGTGCGCCTTATTCTCCGGTACGCCTTATATATGGAAAAAAGTCATAAAACACACCATTCATTAGAGGTGCACCTTATACACCGATGCACCTATTTCAAAACAAGAGTCATCTCCACAAAAACTTCCAAGGCAGACACGAACGGTCGCGGTGAAAAAATCCCATTGATTGACGCACCCTATCGCGTTACTAGGCAACAGCGAATCCCCGATAGGACTTTTATTTAAATCCAGCAAGTCGATAAGTGGAAAAACGGTCTGCGGTGACCTCACGTTAACAGGACTCATTGTTCCTGTGAAGTGTGACTGCGCCTGTGTGTGTGTATGGTAGAGGGGGGGGTATTTGGTTTGTCGCTGGAAAACAGGAAACCAAAAGGGGCGGGCGGGGGCAAAAACAGGAAAAGTATGCATGTATGTGTGCATTATCAGTGGCGTTACGGCGCTGTTTCCTCCCTGCGCATGCATGTATGAAATTTGGCTGGGGGGTGGGGGGGGGGGGTTTCACACCTGTGCACCCCTTTCTCGCACCACTGTGCTCATTTCTTTGTTTTTCCCTCGCGGCACCGTTCAGCCCGTACTAAAGCGCAATTTGCCCTTTTGTATTTTGAAAGGAAAAGACTCAGTGACATTAGCGCATTTTCCGGTGTATAAGGCGCACCCAAAATAACCTTATACGCCTTATATGTGAAGTCATATTGAGCTACATCAGGTCTCGCAATACTGTCAGTATCCACCGACTCCATTTGCCACCATAGAAGAAGTCGTCAGTGCCATTACCGTATTTTCCGGTGTATAAGGCGCACCTAAAAGCCTTGATTTAACCTTATACGCCGGTGCGCCTTATATGTGAAGTCATATTGATCCAAAACAACTGTATCGCAACAACTGTGCCTTATATGGCTAATAAACAACATTGACATTCCTCCCAAATCAAAAACAGTGCTGGCGTATCCGTAACGGATACGCCATTCATATCCGCCGCGGAGGGAGCGAACAGTCTGGTGAAACCTCACAAAGGAGGAGCTCATCAAGGAAGTGAGAAAAGGATTTAGCAAGTTTTGTGTTGAAAATAACACCCCCACAACAGCGCACCCCCCCCCCCACCCCCTTCCAGATCCACATTTGTGTTTGCTTTTCCGTTCCTCAGATAACAGCTAAGCTGGACAGACATCTTGCGGCTTAAAAGCTTCCAGTTGATGAGCTCGCAAGGGTCAGGATTTCAACTAGGGGTGGGGTGGGGGGGGGTGCGATTTAGCCATTCTATGCGCATTGTGTTGCAGTTTGGGGACTTGCAGATTGCATGTAACTGGATTAGATTCCACTGGGAACCAAAAAAGGATCCAATGGAAGGCAGATGGTCAAATAAAGACATTGATTCCAATAATAATAATAATAATAATAATAATAATAATAATAATAATAATAATAATAATAATAATTTAAAAAAACTAAGAATCATAATAATAATAATAATAATAATAAAATACAAATTAATAAAAAATACAAACTAAAAAAAAATAAAATAATAATAATAATAATAATAACAACAACAACACGAACACCAACACTAAATAATAATAATAATAATATATACAAAAATAAATGAAATTATATTATTATTAATAATAATAACAATAACAACACAAACACTAAATAATAATAAATAAAAAATAATAAAAATAATAAAATAATTTCGTTTTCAATAATAATAATACTAATAATAATAATAACAACAACACAAACACTAAATAATAATAATAATACTAACACTAACAATAATAATAATAATAAAATAATAATAATAATAATAATAATAATAACAATAAATAATAATAATAATAATAAAAAAAGTAAAAAATAAATAATAATAACAATACAAATAAAAATAAAAAATAATAATAATAATAATAAACAAAAAATGGCTGACAAAATGAAAGCGCATCTCCAATTTCAATGGATTGAAATTTTTCTCGCTAAATGTGTTGGTTTTTTTTCATCCTCCCCGATAACTTGAATTTGCTCGTTCAAGTAAATTCGGGAAAGCTTTTGAAATATGTGATTAATAATAATAATAATAATAATAATAATACATTTTATTTCTAAGTGCCTTTCAAAACTCTCAAGGACACTTTACAGTCACGGGATAAGAACTTTTTTTTTGTGTGCGGGTGAGCAGCGGCAGCCATTTGCGCCAGCGTTCACTCTACACGGAAGTAACACAGCAGCAAAGCTGTAAAAGGAAGAGGAAAGGAAAGAAAGAAGTAGAAAAAAAAAATCCAGTAGCTGAAGGAAATTTATTCGGGAATTGAAAATATGACGTGTAGAGCGCCATTCCTCTTTTCAACATTTTGAATGGATTTCAACTTACGACCATTTTGACTTACGGCCGTTTGGTCGGAACGGAACTCGGTCGTAAGTCGGATGTTACCTGTATTTTTTATAAATCCCTTTGTCTCATGCCACCTTTTACGAACATCGTCGGGGTGCAGCGAAGCCTGTTTGAAAGCAGTCCGACAGCGCTGCCGGTTGAGATCGCTTTTCTTTTCTTTTCGCACAGAAGGTCGGAAGGAGGGACGGGAATACAGAATTTGCATCATCCGCGACGGGCGGGCGAGGGGCGACGGGAGGGAGGGCGTTTGCGTTGGGCGACTGTGTGTGTTGGACCGTGTGAGAGGGACAGAGCCTGCGTTGCCTCTTATGTAAGTAAACCCTCGGTGGCATGCGAGGCTGAAGCTAAAACGCAGTCGCTATTGTTGCTAACGTTTCAGCTTTTTTTTTTTGAAAAACAAAAACGTTGGATGAAAAAACAAATGAGGCTTTTTGTTTCATTTCCCCTGTGTGTGATTTTACATGACAGTAATTATCGGTGAAAAGGTTTCTTCAGCCGTCACTTTAGTCACAGGATAAGTCTTTCTGTGCGTGAGCAGCGGCAGCCACACCAGCGTTCACTCAACCCGGAAGTAACTCAAATAGGTAGAAGGCTACCTAGCTAGCTATTGTATAGTGAATAAATATCTAAGAAATAGCCAGATAGCCAGCAGCTAGCCAGCTAACAGCCAGCCAGCTAGATAGCTAATAGCTAGCTAGCTAATGGATAGCTCATAAAAAGCTTGCAAGTATTGCATTGTACTTTGGACAGCCACCATCATTTCAAGCTCATATATATGGCGCAAAGGTTCATTTTATTGTATATATTTTTTTAGAAAAACACAAAGATTGATTTTCTTTACCGCATTTTCCGATGTATAAGGCGCACCGCCAATGAATGGTGTCTTTTCAAACCTTTCCCACATATAAGGCACACAGGACTATAAGGCGCACTTTCAATGAATGAAAAGAACGTTTTCCAAATATAATATCTAAATATATCAAAAACAACAAAAAAAAATAAAATATTTTTTTTTACCTTGCAGTTTTTCCCTTACGGCGACGCGTCCAAGTTCGCCGAACACGCCTTTCGGACCTTCGACAAGAACGGCGACGGCACCATCGACTTCAGAGAGTTCATCTGCGCTTTATCCATTACATCGCGAGGCAGTTTTGAGCAAAAGCTCAACTGGGCCTTCAACATGTATGACCTGGACGGAGATGGAAAAATAACACGGGTGGAGATGTTGGAGATCATCGAGGTATGGATTATTTTTGGGGGGCTTTATGCTCGTTCGGAGAAATGGACAATGAAACAAAAAATGAATCATCACATTCGCCCTGTTGGGTATTTTAGATCTTGTTAGCCAATTCGCGCATTTCCTTTCAGCTTTGGGGCTTTTTTTTTGTTTGTTTGTGAGCTCCACAAAAAGAGTCAAGTGCAAAATAAGGGAAGGTGTGATGAACTCTTTTCGCACAGTTGGTTTTTGTTGGCCTGTACCGCCATCTGGTGGAGGAAGGTGGAACAGCTCTTGTTCAATAATATATTTATAATAATACATTTATACGAATAATAATAAAAATAAAATAATACTGTACATTTCATTTAAAAGCGCCTTTTAAAACTCTCAAGGTCACTTTTCAGTCACAGGATAGGTTTTGCAATAATAATAATCATCATAATAATAATCAGAATCAAAAATCTTCTAATATTCCCACAATGGGGAACTTTGCAATAATAATAATACATTTCATTTAGAAGCACCTTTTATAATAATAATAATAATTATTATTACATTTCATTTAGAAGTGCCTTTCAAAACTCAAGGACACTTTACAGTCACATAATTTTTTTTGTGTGGGTGAGCAGAGGCAGCCATTCGTGCCAACGTTCACTTTTAAAACTCTCATGGTCACCTTACAGTCACAGAATGTTTTTCAATAATAATACATTTAAAAGCACCTTTCAAACCTCTCAAAAATTGAGGTTTCTTACGCTAAATTGAATGTTGATATTGTCGTAAAAGTCAATAATATGTAGGTCCTGCAATTCGAGTGACAATGACAAAAACCCTGGCACTGGAGTGAACACATTTTTACACATCGTCTGCCAGTCAATGAGTTTTTTTTAATGAAATAAGCACTGAAAACGAAAATAGAATAAACGTGGATATCCATATCTCCATTTCTTCCAGGCGATCTACAAAATGGTGGGCACGGTGATCATGATGAAAATGAACGAAGACGGCCTGACGCCCCAACAACGGGTGGATAAGATCTTTTCCAAAATGGATAAAAACAACGACGACCAGATCTCACTAGACGAGTTCAAAGAAGCGGCTAAAAGCGACCCGTCCATCGTATTACTCCTGCAGTGTGACCTCCAGAAATAAGGTGAAAGGCGAGAAGGAAAAAAAAAAAAAAAAAAAAAAAAAACGCCATCATCGCCGCCATGGACTGCACAGAAACCAATTTCATGTTCCATTCAGTTAGCAGCTATTTCCACTGAACGACAACAAAAACGACAACAAAATTGCTTGGACTATCTTTCAATGGATTTTGCTTCTTGTGTTTCAAACACTCATGTGCATGAGAATGTCATTTGCTTAAAAAAAAAAAACCACATACGATATGCCACTGTATATTAAAACCACGCACAACTAATAAAGATACAGGTAACATCCGACTTACGACCGAGTTCCGTTCCGACCAAACGGTCGTAAGTCGAAATCCATTCAAAATGTTGAATAGAGACTCGCAGGCTAAATGACGCGCAAACTCCCCCGCCCCTCTGGTGCCATCACGCGGTCGATTGCTGTGCGAGAGTGTGACATGCTGGCTGGCCAAAATTGTCGTACGCGTTGCTGGCCTACTAGCGCATTGCAGTGCAAGGCGTAGAATTAAAATTTTAAAAATAGGGTCTGGAGATTGTGGTCGTAAGTACGGGTGGGCGTAAGTCCACCCGTACTTACGTCGGATGTGACCTGTTACCTCTACTTACGACCACCAGACACTTTTTCTTTATTTTACGCCTGGCACCGCAACGCGCAAGCAGCCAGCAACGCGTACGACAATTTTGGCCAGCCAGCATGTCACACACTTGCACAGCAATTTACTGTGCGACTACACTCAATACAGTAGTTATACAGTGCAGATACGGTCTCGGCAACATTTCGTGTAGTACTGTACACTGCTTTTTTTCCTTCGGCGTCCGCCCGAGTCCGAGCGTGTGTGTCGGGTGACCTCTTCTAGCCGTTAGCATGGAGAGCAGGGTATGTATAACATTTAGAAATGAACTGTACAGTAAACATCTTTGTATACATTACAGTAAACAGTTTGCTATATAGTATTCAATAGAAAACGTTGCTTAAAAACAACAGATTGACATCGTATACTATCCTGTGGCGTAAACGTCACGTCGGCCATTTTGAATGGATTTCGACTTACGACCGCTTAACTTACGAACGGAACCCGGTCGTAACTCGGATGTTAACTGAATATACTGAAATAATTTCAAAATAAGATGCCAAAATGTGAAGTGTGTAATGTTTTATTCCCTCTAGTTTTATTTTATCGGAACGTCACTGATATGCTACACTGGATTAGCCGCTATACTCTCTCGTTCTTCTTCTCTTTGTTGTTCAACTGATTGCTAGCTATGCGTGTTTACTCAAATCAACCAAATCAAAATTACTCATGGGAATGCATTTTCCTCTATCCTTTCAATATTAGATCTAGATAATACTAATAATAATAAAAAAAGGAGAAATGGTTTCTATGGCGTTTCCTTCTCAGACATGGTTGTACAGTCCGCGAAAAGAAATATACTATAAAACAAATCAAAACAAATACACTTTGTCCATGTTAGCGCTTTGTTACGGCTTCAGCTGTTGCTAGCTAGCTATTAGCAATCTATATAATAATAATAATAATACATTTCATTTCCAAGCGCCTTTCAAAACTCTCAAGGTCACTTTACAGTCACAGGATAAGTTTTTCTGTGTGGTGAGCAGCGGCAGCCACACACGCCAGCGTTCACTCAACCCGGAAGTAAATCAAATAGATAGAAAGCTAGATAGAACGCTAGATAGCTAGCTAGCCAATCGATAGCCAACAGATACCTAGCTAGATAGCTACCCAGTTAGCCAGATGGCTAGATAGCAAATAGCTTGCAAATGTTGATAATAATAATAATAATAACAATCTAATAGCTAATCTAATCTATTCGCTAGCTAGCTAGCTTTCTATCTGTTTGAGTTATTCCGAGTTGAGTGAACGCTGGCACGGGTGGCAGAAAAACTAATCCTCTGACTGTAAAGTGACCTTGAGAGTCTTGAAAGGCGCTTAGAAATCAAATGGATTATTATTATTAAAAAAATTGCATGCTATCCATTTGAGTCGTACAGCGCCAACAAGTTTCATTTTAACAGTCGGAAAAGGTCAAGTAGAGCCGCGTTGACCCAATTTAGCCACCGTCCAAAGTTAACCTTTTTGTACTTTTTTAATATCACCGATGCCGCTTTCATTTTGTGGATGCAAAAGTAGCTCGTGTCGATAAGGTCAACGAAAGAGCGGCCATTGCGATCAAATCAACCCTATCCTCTTCAATAGCCTAGCATGTCATTAGCATAACATGTCCCCCGCGCAAGCAGTACTGTATTTCTCAGCAGTCTTCTTTTTACTTTTTTTTGTTGATTTATTATTTTTTTTGGGTGGGAGAATGTTTCTGTTCATCCAAAATGCCAAATATAATCTACAGGCAAGTGTGTGTACTTTTTTTTTTTTGTAGCATGTATTATGTTTCCTAGCAACATGGCTGCACTACACTCTGTGTTGTGATTTAAATTAATAAAAGGAACTCAATGGGCCATTTTGTCTTTCTTACTTCCGACGTGATGACAGAAAACGGGGATGTCAACGATAGATTTCAGAGTGAAAAAGAAAAATATTTATTTTAAAAACAGCGCGATATTATTTTTAAGCCCCCCCCCAAAAAAAAAAAAAAAAAAAACATTGTGAAGAGAACAAAAAAGACGAAGAGATCTTATCGTAATTCTACTTTGGGGGATCTGTGTTGATCCCATATTTCTCTTTCAAGAGCTTCAACTGTTCCTCTTTCTTTTTTGTGTCCATTTTCTGGAATGCCTGTAAAATAACACAAAAAAAAAAAACATCCGAATTATAAATTCAAAATTTCACAATAAAAAAAAAAAAAGCCGTCCACGTACCCTGTTTGCGTTGTAATAGAGAACCACAAGGTAGCGGTTGCAGACGTTGAAGCCCGACAGGTGATCGCAAGCATTTTTGGCATCAAAAATATCTTCATAAACAACGTAAGCTGTTCCTCTTGTTTCGGGTGTGTTACCTCTGTCAAGAATAAACGCTCAATGAATTAAAGGTGATATATTTTGTGTTTAAATTGGTATCTCATGTATAATTGGAAAATACAATCAAATAGATGCATCACCAAGGGTTGGTAGATGCTACATCTCAAAATCCATTGAAAAAAAGGATGTTTGCTGAGAACTTCAAGAATTTCAGGCTAATGCAAAGCACTTACGTTCTGATTTGACGTATGGGCCCATATTTTCCAAAGATATCATACATTTCTTCCGCCGTGATCTTATAGGGAAGGTTCCTGATGTAAAGGATTCTGTTAACCTCTGGAGGAAGTCGTATCTGAACAGAAGCAAATAATAATGTTATGAATTGGATCGAATCCGGTTTCTCGTGTGTTGGTTCTCTTTGGAGTCCCAATTGACTTTGAGTGTGAGTCAGAGGGCAAATATTAACAAAGTAACTAACCATTGTGTCACTGCAGTACCATTAAGTTAATGTAAACAACACAAAAATATTCCAGCATAATGCGGTGCTAAACCACTAAAAGCTATAGACTCGATACATTATGTTACATTATACCAATACAACGGAGCAGCCTAAACCTAGCATTAGTAACAACAGGATTCTGTAAACTAGAAAGAAGAGTATTTTGAAACGTGTTCGTATTATAAAATATAACTTGTTTCATCGGTCCCCACTACGGTCGACGGACTGTGGTTGGCAAACAACACTGCGGTAAAATTGTATCCCCATATTCAACAAAACGAAAACGGCATTAAGTAAATAAACACTTACGTTAGCGCGTTTCGCTGCTTGCATCGCCATTTTGAATAAGTATTGTTGTATTTCTTGAAGAAATTAAAAATCGTAGCACTAGCTAATAACACTAGCGTGTTGATAGCGGCAAGATGGCACCGTCGCTCGCCGATTACGCATTCCGTTTTCGGGGTCATGCGCTTCCTAATGCGTCACTTCCTTGTGTCGCGTCTCATTGTTAACGACGCATTTTTCTCGTGGAGCATTCCATTGTAAGCAGGCGTGTTTGTATTGTTTAATCACGATATAAAAAAGCAGACATTAATTATATTGATTATAATGTGAAAAGATTTGGGTTTAGATAAAAAAGCAGTTTTTAATGCAACCGAAAATGGGTTCTCGACTTGCACGTCACTTCCAGTGTCACGTCTCATTGTGACACATCGTCGATGCGTCGTATGAGCAAGCGTGTTTTTCTTGTTAAATCACGATATAAAAATCAGATATTAATAACATTAATTATAATTGGAAATATTTCGGTTTTAGACCAAAAAGTTGGGGTTTTAATGCCCCGGTTAACAACCGAAAATGGGTTATCGACTAAACTGAGCTCAACTCGCTCCCATCCGCTTCCTGAAACGTCACTTCCCGGTGTCGCTTCTCATTGTGTCCGACACATTATCCTCGTGCATTGTTCCATTGCGAGCTGGCGTCCTTGTATTGATCAATCACATATAAATCATCAATCATATAAAAAAAGCAAACACTGATTACATTGATCGTAATGATTATAAGGTTCCTGAAATGTCTAAGTGCGCTGGCAGATTTAAAATTGTCACGTTTGTGCTTGATTTTGTCTCAAAGGGGATGATGCTATAAATAAATAAGACTTTAAAGAGGTAATTTAGGTGCAGAAAGAAACAACGTTCAAATGTCTGTTTTAAAACCGCTTAAAATGTTACTTGGCTTTACAGTGCTGGGTCTTCTCATGCATTTGGCATTTGAGGGTTTGCTCTGGATGAGTTGATCACATGGCCGACTGAAGTAAAATGACATTTGTTCCTGGAATTAGGTGTTCGTCATCCCCCTCGATCAAGGAGTCCCATCGATTGAAGTCCTTTTCCAAATCTTTCAAAACAAAACAGACACTAAGGGCATTTTGATTGACAGAGCTAAAGGTTAAGACGCGTTTTACCAAGGTGTCGTTGCAGAAATGCGAGCGATGCTTTGTTGGAGAGGTCGATCCCGATTTCTGGGTGAAGGTCACCTTTAAGCTTCATCAACTTGCCGATAAGGTCTCCTGTCAGAAAGGTGAAGTCTGGGAAAGACTGGTGGACGGTACCTCTGGAAGAACAATGGCGACAAAAACCGTCACAAGAGCTATTTATTACTATTATTATTATGATTTTTGCATCAATGTTATTGTGCGCTAATGCTATCTATACCTGATGGTCATCATTTTCCTTTCTATGTCTGTTGAATCTAACTTTTTGATGCGCTTAACGTTCTCCGCCCATTGGAACTTCTCAGAGTTGACAAAAAAAATAGGCTGAGTCACTTGAGGTAAGGTTTCGTCTTTTAACGGAAACATCCAGGCATCCAACGCGACAGCACACCTGAGAAAAATATCCAAAAATGTTCTCAATGGTCAAGGAAGTAAAATGCAAGTGCACTTACTTGAATTTGACCTCTTTGGCTAGAACTTCTATGGCGGTTGCTCCTCCAAAGGAATGACCCATCACGGCTACTCTGTCAAGATCTATGGAGTTCTTGCATTGAACGGGACATGACATTATAATCAAGAGGTAGGTTGACCAAAAACAGTGATACCTTGGCTTACGAACGTAATTAGTTCCCACAAAGTGTGTTTACGGCGAAAAGTGTGTATTCCAAACATTAATTTCCCAGAGGAAACCATTAAAATGAAAATAATCCGTTCCCAGGTCCCCATAAAACATAATTTTCAACTAAATAAGCCTCAAAACTACACACAATATACCTTATTTTACGCATAATAAATGTGCTATGGTATTGTAATTAAAGAAATAAACTGTACTGTATAATAAAGTCGAATGACACTATGAATCCCTGTGAAAATAGATTGCCTCATTGTTTTGAGTTACCTCCAAAGTTTTCCAGTCAAATTGTGTTTGCAAAACATTTTGCATTGGAACTCCCGCGTTGATTTCCGTTAGTTTGTGAAGCGCTAGGATGCATTCGTCTGCTCTCTGTTTCACCTGGAAAAGACGCAAGAATCGTCTCAAATTTTGCACAAAAATAGACATGCAAAAATAACCATAAAAATGAGCTATTTTTTATTTTATAATGTTGGTGTTTAAAGTGAGATTCCGTTGGGGTAAAGTCATCTCGTCAAAGAATTTAAAGGCTTCCTACTTGCTTATTTCTGAGGGGGAATTCTTGCTCTCCTTGTCGCAGACGTCTGTAGTACATCCACTGCCTCGTCAAAGTGTCTGCGAGTGAAGTTCTGGAGGAATTCTTATTGGCTGTTTCCAACTCGTTTTTTGGCTGTAGGTGATACGTGGCTGAGGCAGACTGGTCCCTGCGGTAAAGAAAAAATTAATATATATATATATATTTTTTACAAACGCTGCTGTAATTCAGTGAGTCACGCTGCGTTTAGTGACTGCTCGGAAAATCCGCTGTTTGATAGAGATTAGACAGAATAAGAAGTTATCATATTTAAAAGTTTCATGCTGTTATATGCTTAGTCAACATGTTTATTTAGGACTTGGGAAACCGAAGCAATTTACAACTTGAAACTCCTTCACAAGAAGAGCTCATTAGCCAGGTTACAAATTTATCAGCTCATAGAAGAGACGATGTTTTAGAGCTTACAGCTGATCGCGTTTAGAACGCCCAGGGGCGTGGTATTCTAATCAAGAAAACTATGTTGTACTAATGTGTCACTTAGATTTGCATATACTCTCAATAAATAGCTTGGCAGGGGGCTGCGGAATTCAGGCGTCTGTCATGAATGACTGCGTCTCCTGCCGGCAGTAAAGACAATCTTTCTGGCTTCGAGTCTTTGTCCACAATGTCCAATTGAACATCTCTGACATTACTAAACTTGAAACTTGGGAAATCCAACCTCAAATGTTTTCCAAATAAATAACAAGAAGATACATTAAACACATCGTCATTTTTGCACCAAAAGTCATTTATTTGAAATTGCATTTTCTGTATAGCTCTATCTCTTGTTTCCATTTATAATTGTATTTTATTTATTGTATTCTATTGATAATTGTATTTTATTTATTATTGTATCTATGCTTGTCTGTGACTGTAAATTGTCCTTGAGAGCTTTGAAAGGCGCTTGAAATAAAATGTATTATTATTATTATTATTATTATTATTATTATTATTATTATTATTATTTCATGGACTTTTCTGTCTGTTGCAGTGTTGATTGTGTACCTGTGTTCCACAGAGGCCACGATGAAACCTTGAGAGGCGAGTTCTGTACATATGGTTGAATACAAAGTCCTGAAAAAAGGAGGGCGGGGGGGTAAACAACACAGATGATTACGTCAAAACAAACAAAAAAAAAATGAATACAGAAAATGGTACAATATGTGCTTAAATGTGTCAATACAAAAAATAAGTCGTTATATACCTGAAGGCCCCTAAACCATGCGAAAAGATAACAACTGGACATTTTTCATTTGAATTAAACGGAGCATCCAAGTAGGCAGGAATCTTAATGGACCCTGAAAAAAAGGGAAATACAGGTAACATCCGACTTACGACCACCTCGACTTACGACCACCATAAAAATAAATCTACGTCTGGCACCGCAACGCGCTCGCAGGCTCTCGCACAGCAATCGACCGCGTGATGGCACATTTTGAATAGATTTCGACTTATGACCATTTTAACTTACGACCGTTTGGTCGGAAGGGAACTTGGTCGTAAGTCGGATGTTACCTATACGTACATAAACTATCCACACTCTTTTCTAAAGATGAAAAGATTTCTTCAGCCGGTATCTGTACTTCTTTGAAGGTGTCGGACGTTTCGCTTCTCATCCAAGAGGCTTCGTCAGCTAACTAAAATTTGCTGGTAGTTTTGGCCCGATATATATCCCTACTGTCCAGAGGGGGCGGTGCCAGACTCTGCTATGATAGGTCACTCATCTCAGGTTGGGGGGGAGCAGAGGACTATTCCCTGCGGCTACACTGATTACTTCTATTGTCCTGCCTGATTATGGGGTCTAAGAGTGGTCTGATTGCCCCATTTTCTCTGGTATCACCTCATCAGCATTAACTAAGCCTATGGTGCCTAACTAGTCTGTTGTAAGAACGATCCAAATTAAACTTCACCCCACCGTGGCGATTTAGTGAAGGGTTTTGCTGTTTTATAAAAATAGCTTCTTTTACTCCCCTTTCAAACCATCTATTTTCTTTCGCTAGGATTTTAACCTCATTGTCATCAAATGAGTGGTTGCGAGCTTTAAGGTGCATATGTACTATAGATTGAGGCCCACTAGTTCTTGTTCACTAATTGTTCTTACCGAAGAGGCAGTTGAATATTCTTTCACTGAAAGTCTTATTGATTTTCATGAAGTCTGCCAGTCCGTTAAAGTACTCTCGGTTTGGAATCCAGTCTGCTAACTCTGCTTTGTCTATCCTGCGGCATGGATAGTAAAGGCGAAAGAAACTGCCCTGTTGAGGATACAAATGCAAAAAAAAAAAAAATGAACAAAAACAATCCCGTTAGCTCTTCTTCCTCATCCCGAGCTTCACCTGCAATGTGTGATCCATCATGAAGTCGGTGCATCCTGCAGGATTTGGGCCTTTGGGTGGAGGGATTTCCAGGTTGTTACACGACATATTTCCCATAGCTGAAAAATTTAACTTTACAGCTCTCCAGATCTGCAGACAAAAAAAACTTTATTCATAGTGGTCAATAATATTACTGACGTCGTTTTTATTACCTTACTATATATCTCACTGACTTCTTTGGGAGAAAACTCAGCCCTGGGTCAACCTCTCTGTCCGATTATGAAATACAACCTGAATTAAAATATAATTTTTTTTTTTAGTCTGTCCACTACGTCGATTAATCAGATATCATTGATGAGCATGACATTCAAAATGATCTCAAACTATTACTTGCTTTGCAAGGGGGCACGTTTCTGATGGATATTTTATTTAATGTAGTTACGCTACAGATGATAGTTTAAACTGTAATAAAGAACTCGGTCACAGATTTTCATTGTTTTAACTGTGTAATTACAGGCATAAAATCCACTTATATTAAGAAAATTTAAAAAAAGCCATTATTTACTTATTATTTGTCACAGAACAATAATCTATACATCATTTGAAATCTATTTAAATGCACTTTAATATGGTATTAGACAATGTGTGATGAATTATTATTGAAATTCAGGAAAAGCAATATTACCCCAATTGACCAGTCAATGTCACACTGTCGTGTATGGTAACATACGATTGTTTTTAAGAGTAAGGTGAGACAACAACCTTAAAAATAAGAATGATGTCTTACCTGCGGAGGTAAATATTGCCCGAGGACTACAGAATAAAGTTTTGGCAATCCATGTCGCAACATTCAAATGACTTAACCAGATCGAAATGTGAACTATTCGGGAGTTGTTTTTGACAACGTCGAGTGTTTACCAAGCAACACTTCCCGTCAGCTACGACTCAGTTCAAATTCCTTCCTCGAACTCATATTTAATGCTATAAAAATAGCGTGAGTTTTATTTATTTATTATAAACGTTTCTCCTTATATCTTTTCACGCATTTGACATGCTAAATGGAATTTTAAAATTCAGTAAGACAAACTCAGGAAAATAACCTCAGACGTCAAAGTCAGTGAACAATACATAACTACGAAACCCGGAAGCGTATTTTATCTTTTAACCGCACTTTTCCGGTAAACGCTAGGCGGCGCTGTGCGTCTTTTGGCCGTTGTATACCATCTACCCTTCCAGCGAAGAAGACACTGGTTCAAAGCTATAGAAGTAGCGATGCAATAATCACTTTTTCATCTTATATTTGTGGTGTACTTATTCATGCAAAAATGAAATTGGTAAGTAATAAGCAATATAAAGTATTATTGGTCTTTTTTTCCCGAAAGTGGAACAATCTAAAGGCATCGAGATGTCGTAGCCGGTGTTTTAAGCTTAGCAATTTGCAGACTCTCATGTCCTTCACTAGTCAAATAGTGTAGTTAACTCATATAATAATAATAATAATAACGCATTTAGAGATCTGATTATGTTTATATTTCATGCCTTTGCATATACCTTAATGTATATTGTCGATTATTGTTTTCTCACTGATTGATCTCGATCAGTACTGTCTGTCTGGGCACCCCACACTACCTTGCAATGTTCTCAAATTTAAATCGACCACCATCATGCTGGATTGTGGATTGGACACTACGTCTGTCCTCAATTTTTTGCCTCTTCCCCTCGTGCACAGGTGAGTAATGGTGTTAGGCTATCGTGTATTTGTTCACGAAATTTAAATGACAGAATGCAGTGACAATCTCTTGCTTTTTACAGTCAAAGACTCTCAAAGCTACCAGGTTGGAACGCCAAAGACGGAACTTTAAACTTGGAAAAGGTAAGAGAGATGTATGTTTTTGTTTTTTTGTTGCCTTTGTCTTGTTAGGCTAATCGTTGACTGTAAAATGACGCGTGACACGCTGATATTTTCAGGAGCTTAAAGAATGCGCAGGCAGAGTGTTTGTGGACTCACAGCCAGAGTTTTGTCTCCCCGAGGTAATTCCATTAAGGAATTGCATGCAAACGTCAGCCTAATGCAAGTTCTCAATGCTGCAAAGGATTGAAACAATATTTTCTATGATACTAAAGTCTTGCTGCAAATTCTATGCTAATCGCTATCTAAATTAGCTATATTTGTATGCCCCAAAAATAGAGAGAACTGCTGGATTTGTCAACAATCGATGTCATCCTGATCTCCAATTACCACTGCATGATGGCCCTGCCTTATATCACAGAAAACACAGGCTTCACTGGCACTGTGTACGCCACAGAGCCCACCCTGCAGATTGGAAGGTAAACAGTGTGTTGTACCTTTCAGGAATTGTGACATTTCAATGTGTTTTATTTCATCTTTCCTGAAGTTTAAATATTCTTTGCAATGATTTGGATATTTTTTGTCTTTTCTGACCATTTTTTTTATCATATAAAACATTTAAGTGGGTAAACACAACACTGTACACTGTTATGGAAAACTGGCCTATGATGTAAATTAATTCTGTAAATATCATTTTTTAAAAGTAATCATGTTTGTTTATGCAGACTGCTTATGGAAGAGCTGGTGCAGTTCATGGAGAGAGTTCCCAAAGCTCAGTCAGCCACCAACTGGAAGAAGAAGGAAATACTAAGGTATCATTCATCATTATTCCTTACAAATTCAACAAAATCACGCTCAGAAAAATTGACCTATCTATTTTTTTTAAAAAATCTATTAGGTTACTTCCTGGACCACTCAAGGACGCTACCGATGTCTGGACGTGGAAACGAAGTTACGGTATGCAGGAGGTCAATTCTGCCCTTAGCAAAGTGCAGCTAGTGGGTTATTCGCAAAAAGTGGTAAGAAGCTCACACACACACACACGTTCCAATACTACACAAAAGTCACAGGAATTCAATGTACAGTGATACCTCGGCTTACGAACGTTTTAGCTAACGAACAGTTCGCCTTACAAACGTTAAATTCACGAAAATATAATCTTGGCATACAAACTACTTTTCGGGAAACACACGGAGCGCCACGATGAGTGATATGTCGTTCGCGAACGAGCCGGTTCTTGGAGCTCCTGAAATGGCAGCCGTTTTTTTTTCCCACTATTCCCCACCCCCAGTCTTCGGTTAAAGCCGCACGTGATTGGTCAAGATCCTTGATAGAGAAGGGAGGGGACACATGCAGCAGTGACCAGGGGGAGGGGTTACAGAAACACACACACACACACACACAAAGGGAGACGACAGAGCTTGAAACAAAAAACAAAAGTGAAAAAAAACACAAGTGAAATGGTGAGAAAATGTGTAGAAAACAGTGAAATTTGCACTCGTTTCAACTTTATTGATAGTTCAAAGGCAGAGTGTAGACGGCAAGGTTAAAATATCCCATCAATCAGACTCCACAAGTAACCCGCACAAGCCATCTGTACAATTTGAAGAGAACATACAAGAAAGGGAACCAGCTATTAATAAAGTTTCTAGTGTGTCTGCCTGCATCTGTTGCAATATCACAACTTCTAAGATGTACAATCCTTGAGACACTTTATGCAAAAAGCTATCGATGCCATCAATAACCATCACAAAGGTAAATAAAACAACATTATTATACTGTACAGTTTATTTCTTTAATTACAATACCATAGCACATTTATTATACATAAAATAAGGTATATTGTGTGTAGTTTTAAGGCTTATTTATTTGAAAATGATGTTTTATGGCGACCTGGGAACGGATTATTCTCATTTCAATGGTTTCCTATGGGACATTAATGTTTGGAATACACACTTTTGGCCTTACACACACTTTCTGGGAACCAATTAAGTTCGTATCACTGTACTTATTGATTGTTTTGCCGCAGGAATTATTTGGAGCTGTCCAGATCTCCCCGTTAAGCTCCGGCTACTCATTGGGTAGCTCCAACTGGATCATCCAGTCTCATCACGAGAAAGTTTCCTACGTTTCCGGCTCATCCCTCCTTACCACACATCCACAAGTAAGCTCGGAATGTCCCGTTCCACTCTGGTTAAAAGTTAAGCAGTTTTTCTTCTGTTTTTTTTTCCCCCTAGCCGATGGACCAAAGCTCGTTGAAGAACAGTGACGTTTTAATTCTGACAGGTCTCACCCAAATGCCCACTGCCAACCCAGACGGCATGCTGGGAGAATTCTGCAGCAATTTAGGTTGGTTAAAAATATACAGACATGAAAAATGCATCTGGTGATGATTTTCATTTTTTGTGCCTTGTAGCCATGACGATTCGTGCCGGAGGCAATGTTCTCGTGCCGTGTTATTCTTCCGGGGTGATTTATGACCTACTGGAGTGTCTGTACCAGTTCATCGACAGTGCCAATTTGGGTTCTACCCCCTTTTATTTCATCTCCCCCGTCGCCAATAGCTCCCTGGAGTTCTCGCAAATCTTTGCTGAGTGGTGAGGACATTTTTTTTGTCTCTTGATTTTAACAGGGGAAAAATATTTGTTTAAGTAACATTATTGTATGTCACACAAGCTCATATTAAATCTCATTTTAGGCTCTGTCACAACAAGCAGTCAAAGGTGTATCTTCCGGAGCCTCCATTCCCCCATGCTGAGGTACATTCTCGACAATAATAACGTGGAAAAATTGCAATTTTGTAGATTGTGACAACAGATCGAACTCTATCATGTTTTTACCAACCAGACTTATATAAAATTACTGTACATTAGAATAAACAACATGTGTCGTGCATCATCCTCAAATCTCAAAATACAGTGATACCTTGGCTTACTTTAGCTAAAATACCCTTTGCCTGACGAACGTTAAATTCGCAAGAATATAATCTTGGCATACGAACTATTTTGGGGAAACACACGGAGCGCCACAATGAGTGATGTGTCGTTAACGAATGAGCCGGTTCTTGGAGATCCTAACAAGGAGCTGGAAATGGCAGCCGACTTTTTCTGTCCCCCCAGTCTTCAGTTAAAGCCGAACGGGATTGGTCAAGATCCGTGGTAGAGGGATCCGGGGACACACGCAGCAGTGGGGGGCCGTCACAGAAACACAGAGCTGCACATGAACAGGAAAGGCAGAGGACAGAGCTTGAAACAAAAAATTAAAAAAACAAAAGTGAAAAGGTGAAGATATGGATAGAAAACATAGTGAAATTTGGACTCGTTTCAACTTTATTGATAGTTCAAAGGCAGAGTGTAGACTGCAAGGTTAAAATATCCCATCAATCAGGCTCCACAAATAACCTGCACAAGCCATCTGGACAATTTGAAGAGAAAAGACAAGCAAGGGAACCAGCTATTAATGAAGTTTCTAGTGTGCCTGCCTGCATCTGTTGCAATATCACAACTTCTAAGATATTCTAGATATCAGGCCATCAACGACCATCACAAAGGTAAATAAAACGATTTTATTATACTGTACTGTTTATTTCTTTAATTACAATACCATAGCACGTTCATTATACATAAAATAACGTATATTGTGTGTAGTTTTAAGGCTTATTTATTTGAAAATGTTGTTTTATGGGGACATGGGAACCGATTATTCTCATTTTAATGGTTTCCTGTGGGAAATTAATGTTTGAAATACACACTTTTCACCTTAAACACACTTTCTGGGAACAAATTGAGTTCGTAAACCAAGGTATCACTGTATTCAGATAAAAAGGCATCATTTAAAAATTATGATCTTGTGCGCTGTTGTTTCAGTTGATCCAAAGCAACAAACTCAAGCACTATCCCAGCATTCACGGCGACTTCAGCAGTGACTTCCGTCAACCGTGCGTGGTGTTCACCGGCCATCCCTCCCTGCGCTTCGGGGACGTGGTCCACTTCATGGAGCTGTGGGGAAAATCCAGCCTGAATACCATCATCTTCACCGGTGATGATAAACACGTCGAAACTTGTAAACACTGTACATGTCATAAAACCAGTGCATGTCACTTCTAGGCCTTCAGTAGTGCTATGTCAGCTGTGAGTGTTGTGTGATAGTACTCCACGTCCACAAGGCGTGTTGTTGACCAAGAAATCACTTGTGACTTGAAAAAAATACTGTCATTAAATTGTTCAAATTTTTACTATGAACATGTGGACTCATGATAACCTCATAATATATCAATATTATTTGCTATTTTTGCTAGCTTCGGAGCTGTAGAACCTTTCTGAAAGGAAGCTGAAAGACAATTTGGAATTATTTCATAAGAATTAATGGACAAAATATAATTCATATTAGTCTGTGATTCAGATATTTTTTTAGGCCGGCAGAGAAGGCCTTGCAAGCCCTGATTTTTAGGCCATCAGAGAAGGCCTTGCAAACCCTGAAGGCCCACCACTGCATTTTCTGTGTAGCTTTATCTTTTGTTTCTATTTATGATTGTATTTTATTGATTATAGAATCTGTTCTTGTCTGTGACTGCAAAGTGTCCATGAGAGCTTTGAAAGGTGCTTGAAAATAAATGTATTATTATTATTATTATTATTATTATTATTAAAAGTAAGCCGTCTCGATTTGATCGGAAAAAAAAGTGGCTTTACCTGATGACAAGGTTGTCGTTAATTTTCGCCGACAGAGCCTGACTTCTCCTACTTGGATGCTTTGGCTCCCTACCAGCCGCTAGCCATGAAGTGTGTTTACTGCCCCATTGACACGCGTCTTAACTTCCATCAAGTTTCAAAGCTGCTCAAGGAAGTCCAGGTAAGACAAATAGTTTGACAAATCCATGTAACATCTGACCGGCGCGATTTACGACCACCCGTACTTACGACCACAACCGCCAGACCCTTTTTTTAAAAATTCTACGCCTGGTACCGCAACGCGCTACTACAATTTTGGCCAGCCAGCATGTAAGACACTCGC